>NC_056725.1:1411726647-1411732493 GCF_019279795.1 Protopterus annectens
ATATCACACAGTGTTACAATGAACAATAAGTCACAAATAATTTTTCATTGTTAGTAAGAAATGATCCATGATGACACACTGAAGAAACAAAACATAAATAATGTTTAGAAATTATCATTTCTACACCCATCATGGTTGCGCATCGAACATTTGAAGCAGGTATCCATGTTCCACATATGTTTCATATTATACTGGAAATTCGGAAGCTGTTATTATACATACATTTTTTTCATTACTGTGTATGTCTTTCATTTATATCATGACCATTCTCATTAAAATGCCACTGAAAATGGTTCACTATGGTGCCTTCAGGCATGTATTCATAAGCCACTTATATATTGATGGCTTAAGATGTGGTAACCACTAAAATGCTGCATGTGTATTTCCCATCTATTTCACTCATTTGTGTCTCATTATGAAAAGTAATGGGCACTCTACAGTAATGGCTTGATATGCATTGTATTATTTGATGAAATGTCCGTTATTTCAGGAGAATGCACCAAACATTTCCCTTGTATTAAATGCATGTTCCTCATTTCTGTGAAAAAAAATGGTGCCTGAGATACTGTAGGCAGAATTCCATATGTTATGATGACATCATGAACAATTAGGAAAATGGCCCTAAAATCTAAGGATCAGAAATGGGTACTAGTTTCAGGAGAGTACATATTTTATATGAAGAACAAGCAAGATAGATAAAAGATTTGTCTCCTTAGCCTGAAGATGTATATCAATTTAATTTTATGTGTTCCTAAGGAATCTTGGATTTTATGCAAATTTTAAACCACGTTTCTGTCACAATGTATAATTTCACTAGTCAAATGGTAGCTTCAGTACCAGAATAAAGATGGCTGATTTCTTTGTGTAATTAAGCAAAATTTAGTATGACAATGTTGAATGCCTCAGTGTAGTACATGAGCATTCACTTTATCCAGTTCAGCACGCCAGTTTCATCACAATATATGTACAACTAAGCAGCACGGTGCATTTCAGCAAAGAATGTGACTTGGGAAAGCTGCCACAGGGGAGCAAAGGTATTTCAAAGCTTTCCACAGCTGTGTTGCTAAATGATTTAGTAAATATTTATTCCTGCTGACATTGTTTGCATTTAAGCCTTACTGGAAAGAAAAAAAAATTAAACACAAAAAAAGATCTTTGGAGCCTGAGAAAATCGGGACTGCAAAAGTCGTTTCCCAAACAAAGGATCTTTCCCTAATATCTAACATTCGAGAGAAGGAGAGAGAGAGAAGGAAAGGAATAAATGTGAGCTGAGTTCAACATAAAAAATAAGCTACAGCCAGCAATAGCCAACATTGTGAAACCAAATAGGAAATGCAGTGTTACACAGCCTTAGTCTAAATCTGACATCACATCTGCCAGGTTGATGTGACATTTTTTTTTCAGTTTGCTTTATTGTGCTTCACTCTTAATTTGATTGAACAAATCTGCAATAGTGTATACTATAAAACAATGGTGTCTTCATTTTACATGCCCCTGCTACTTTGGATGAAGATGTCAGATAGGTAAAAGAATACATGAAAGAAGAGTTTTGTGTGTACATATAATAATGTCTAACAATAGCCCTTTCACCACCTAGATGAAAGTGTAGAACACATATGAAACGGTCTGTTTCTATATGAGACAAGAATAGTTGTAAAAATATCACTACCAATATTTGAACCGTGCAATGATCAGGAGAAGACATTGGAGAATAAGAATTACATTAGGACTTAAAAGTCTTAACTTTCAGGTACATGCTTGCAACTTTTTGCAGCTATCTGTCCTGGATTTGGTGTATACTTTGTTACAGACGTGAAAGTTGCATGAAGTACCATCAGAAAACACTAAAATGTTGTGGTGTGTCATGGATTTCAGTAAACAATTCACAATGCAGGCTTTACTTCTAGGAGTACAGTAACATTTAGAAATAATGAAGGGTACATAAAAATAAAACTAATACAAAATATAATTTAACCAAGTAGTCAAAGACTGATTGCTAGAAAGATTTGCACAACAATAATAATAATATGCAAATCATGGTGGATTACAATACGCACATGATGCAGATAGCATATATTAGTGGTTCTAAGGGGTGGAACAAGGATATGCTCTACCTTCTCCTCCTTTTTTTGAGAGTCAAAGTCTCCTACCTGGAGTACTTCATGTAGTGTAGTCAACATAACAAACAACAATAGAAGGACACAAGTACTAAGAAGTAAAATACCAAACATATAAAATGTGTGCCACACTATATGCAAGTGGCATAGAATGGACTGTTGGAGCAAATTAGCGATCATGCCATTAGAATCAAGTGAAATAAATTAAGGAGAGACAGTGTAGAAAATTACCCTAATGCCTTGTGAAGAGGTCAAAATAAATAAAAAACTGAATATGGAAATGAGGTAACATTCTATTGATTCACATTTCATTTACTTCCCCTCCCAACCACATACTAAGGGGTCATGGATACCCAATCTATGCCCTGCTACTATATCTCCTCAGCAGAGGGATTCATTTTTTACATGCAGTTGATCCATATACTTAAACGTGAGTTGTGGTCACATCTATGAAGAAATCTGATGTGGATAGGCAACAGTGGCACAGTTCAGAATAATATCATTATTTCAGATGTGGTTGCATAGTCCAATTACACATTAGTGAGCCAAGAGTTTTTTCATGAGCAGTGGCACTTGAAGTCACTACACATACCATGTATCATACTTGCTTTACTAAAACACTGGTGGTGACAAAATAAGTACTTTACAGGGGAAATACATGGTAGATGTAGATGAGTACTAGGCTAACTGCTCTTGTGGGCAATTTTAAGCTTAGCCAATTAACCCATATGAGAATCAAACTCTGCACCTTGTGTCTGTAAGGCAACTATCTTAACTGTTATGCCAACCTCCATCA
Organism: Protopterus annectens; assembly: GCF_019279795.1. NCBI lineage: Eukaryota > Metazoa > Chordata > Ceratodontiformes > Protopteridae > Protopterus > Protopterus annectens. Next base: position 1,411,729,561 of record NC_056725.1, read on the forward strand.
AAACCTAAGGTCTCAACAGGTTGCACTGAGATTTGAGCTCAGATCACTGGATTCAGAGGCTAGAATGCTAACCATTACACCTTGGAACCAGTTTTATTGGACAGAATCAAACTCTGTACCTTGTGTCTATAAGGTGAAGACCTTAACCATTATGGGCTAAACTGAAAATGTTAATGGAGACAGTATTGCAGGCAAAGATGGAGCACAGTCTCTTGGTGATTCAACCAAACCCTACGAAGACAGAAGGATAGTTTAATTGCACCTGTCTGATGACTCTTGGAAGAGAAAGGCTGCATTCTGGGAGCTTGGGATGAGTGGGGTGAGGTGGGGTGCAGTGGAGTGTGATACTCCTTTGAGTGGCAATGGTCTAAGAAGACGGGCAGAAAATCATCAGTTGATTTCATAAAAATAATGGTGCATCTGACTAAACAACTGACCTGTATTGAAATAAGCAATCCCAAAGGAGATTAGAAAACTGGCAAGAGTACAGTGCCGGACAAGTCTGTAGCAGACATTTGCTGTAATTAAGGATTTGGAATAGAAAAGAGGACCTGCATTTATATATATATATATATATATATATATATATATATATATATATATATATATATATATATATATATTTATTTATTTATTTTATTTTATTTTATTTTATTTTACATTTGTTTACCGCGAAAGTCCGACTGGACACAGGTCCATTTTCAGCAAAGGCCCGGGGAGAAAAGCTCCATATAATATATATTAAAAGAGTCACACATTTTGTAATGTAACAGAAAGTGCACTGGGAGAAGGTTAAAAATACAATATAGTTCAACAGTCACACATTTCCTACTATAGCAGTTTCTCATTAACACACAGCAACAATTTCCAGTAGAACATACAGGAAGAAGCAAGATATTCAGCAGGACATACAGGAAGGGTTTAATAGAACATGATTAACAGCATTCTAGGCAGGGGCCTAGATCTAGGGTATACTGTAGATAGAGGGTGGTGGTGAGGTAACTTTTATTTGTTAGGGGATCCCAGCAACAGAGAACAGTTATGGCTTAACCTGGGGTGTAACATGGGCAGAGCCAGTTTGTTACGTAGTGGGTTTTGAGAAGTTTTTTAAATTGGGACGTAGAGGTTGTGGAGGTTATGTGGTTTGGGAGTGTATTCCAGATTCTGGCAATAGAGCAGGCAAAAAGGGATTTGCCTGCCTCATTTCTGTTTTTAATGACATTTATGTGGTTCTGATAGGTGGATCTTAAGGTTCTGGATGTGGTGTAGGGGTGAATAAGTTGATGAAGGGCAGGGTTATTTTCAGGATAGTGGTAGAGCTTGTGGGCAGATGTGAGTTGATTGAGGAGGAGGAGTTGAGGGAATTCAAGCCAGTTCAGCTGCTTGAGAGCCAAACAGTGATGAGACCTATAGTTGGCTTCGGTAGCAAACTTTGCAATCTTGCTGTAGCAAGATTCCATCTTCATTAGTTCTGAGCTATGAAGGTTAGTTAGGATAGGGGAGGCATACATGAGGATGGATAGTAGATGGGTTCTTGCAATCATGGCTTTTGTATTTTTAGACATAAACTGTTTATTCCTATAGAGGAGGCCAATTTTTTTGTTAACTTTCTTGATTGTTTGGGCAATATGTGTGTTGTACTTCAGGTTATTATCAATTTCAACTCCTAATAACTTTGTGTGAGTTGTTGGGGTGATTAGTGTATTATCTTTGGATTTTATGTCAAAGTTACTGCATACAGGAGGAGACCTTCCAGGACTAAAGATAATAAGTTTGGTTTTCTTTGGATTAAGTATAAGTTTGATGTTGGTGAACCATTCTTCGGCTAGGGAAAAGTTATTTGGGTGATGGTTTTTAGTTCCATCAAGGTTGAATTCCACACAGAAATAAAGATATAAAACTTAATTAGACTATACTGTTGAAGAACAATAAAAAATAAATAAATAAATAAATAAATAAAACAGAGCAAGCCACAAAGTATTGTAGAAACTATAAACCACAAAAAAGTGTCGGGACACCAGTTTATTAGTTAACCACTTAAATTCCCCTTCAATCGAACTTCATCAGAATGGCTTGCTAGTGTCTAGAAACTATGAAGTGTCTGCTTCTGATTTGTGAGATTCATTGAAAGTGGACATGATGCTCCAACACCCCACAATAGATGTGTGAACTTAAAATACATTACATAAACCACAAGAGGACACTGTGGTTTCTGGACACTAGCAAACCATTCTGATGATGTTTGAAAACACTTAACTAATAAACTTTTTACTGTGTGAGGTGAATTGTATATTGCTGGAAAACGTGAAACATTGATTTTTACTAAGCATGTTTAGGTCAATATTTCTGAGTTAGAAAAGGATACTTTATTATAGGGAATTCTACAGAGTAGAGAAAACTGTGCATTACCTTGTCTGTATGTACTGTGCCAAATAGACACTGCTGTTACTGAGTTAAATGTTATCACTATTTATGATCAGTAAGGGGAGTCTGTATTGATATATATAGGGAATTTTACACAGATACATGCGCAAATAATAATTAATAAATCTGCACTGCTAATGAATGCTGAGTTAGGCATACATTGTTGCAAATGAAGCTACCATTCTACCCACAGGGATTTATTTGTAAGTAAAAAAGGGAGCTTGTGTTCATATAGGGAACTCCACAAAGGAAACATATCCTACTAGTGTTATACTGCTTGACAACAGTATAGAAGTAAAACACTGCTGTCACTGAGTAACTAATGCTATTATTAGTAAATGAAAGGGGGAATCATGTGGATATAGGAAATTCCACAAAAACAAAAATAGCAGGAGCACTACGTTATCTGAGAGTACTGTGCAGAGAGACATTCCTGTTACTTACTACATTTTATTAGTAGGAGCACTACGTTATCTGAGAGTACTATGCAGAGAGACATTCCTGTTTCT
>NC_056725.1:1411732993-1411767993 GCF_019279795.1 Protopterus annectens
TTACTACATTTTATTAGTAGGAGCACTACATTATCTGAGAGTACTGTGCAGAGAGACATTCCTGTTACTTACCACATTTTATTAGTAGGAGCACTACGTTATCTGAGAGTACTGTGCAGAGAGACATTCCTGTTACAACATTTTATTAGTAGGAGCACTACGTTATCTGAGAGTACTGTGCAGAGAGACATTCCTGTTACTTACTACATTTTATTAGTAGGAGCACTACGTTATCTGAGAGTACTGTGCAGAGAGACATTCCTGTTACTTACTACATTTTATTTATAGGAGCACTACGTTGTCTGAGAGTACTGTGCAGAGAGACATTCCTGTTACTTACTACATTTTATTAGTAGGAGCACTACATTATCTAAGAGTACTGGGCAGAGAGACATTCCAGTTACTTACTACATTTTATTAGTAGGAGAACTATGTTATCTGAGAGTACTATGCAGAGAGACATTCCTGTTACTTACTACATTTTGTTAGTAGGAGCACTACATTATCTGAGAATACTGTGCAAAGAGACATTCCTGTTACTTACTACATTTTATTAGTAGCAGCACTACATTATCTGAGAGTACTGTGCAGAGAGACATTCCTGTTACTTACTACATTTTATTAGTAGGAGCACTACATTATCTGAGAGTACTGTGCAGGGAGACATTCCTGTTACTTACTACATTTTATTAGTAGCAGCACTACATTATCTGAGAGTACTGTGCAGAGACACATTCCTGTTACTTACTACATTTTATTAGTAGGAGCACTACATTATCTGAGAGTACTGTGCAGAGAGACATTCCTGTTACTTACTACATTTTATTAGTAGGAGCACTACATTATCTGAGAGTACTGTGCAGAGAGACATTCCAGTTACTTACTACATTTTATTAGTAGGAGCACTACGTTATCTGAGAGTACTGTGCAGAGAGACATTCCTGTTACTTACTACATTTTAAGACTCTAAGCCGGTCACGAGCGGTGTCCCACAGGGCTCAGTCCTGGGCCCCCTCATGTTCGGCATTTATTTTTCTTAAGTGCAGGCAAACATAGGGGGATTGTGGCTGACAAAACTTGCAGATGACTGCAAACTGGGCACCATAATTGACACTCCATCAGACACAGACATCCTCCAGAGTGGTCTCATAGAAATGGATAACTGGTGCCAGAGCCATGGCCTTAAGCTAAATGCCAAAAAATGTATAGTCATACCCTTTGGGAAAAACAAGGTAACCCCTAATTACCACATAGGTGGTAATCCATTAAACACGGAAGAAGTTATCAGGGACCTGGGGACCCAAGTTGACAGTAACCTCTCTTTTCACACTCACATTTGCAAAGTGGTTAGGAAGACCTTCTACATTGCCCACCTGATCATGAAGGGATTCACATCCAGATCAGGAGAGGTCATTGTACCCCTGTACTCTTCACTTATGAGACCAATGATTGAGTACAACTCCCCATTTGAAATGTACCTTACCCGACACCTGCAGCAGTTGGAAAGACCCCAAAAGTTCCTCATCAAAAGGATAAAGGGGCTCAAACATATGTCATACGATGCCCGACTGAAGAAACTCCAGCTCTATTCAGTCGCATACCGTCTGCTCAGAGGTGATCTGTGCCTGACATACAAGGCCATGTCCAACCCGGAATTAATGGACATGCACCACCTCAAAAAATCCAAATCCACCAGAGCCACGAGAGCAAGAGACTTAAGCCTCAACACGGATATAAATAGGACGTGCTGGAGGGACAGACTCATCACCCAGAGACTCCCTACACTATGGAACAGAATCCCAGTCCATGTTTGGAAGAGCCCCTCACTGACTCTGTTCAAGAGAAATCTTGACGAGTGGATGGGAGATCGTAGGTTTACCCCAGGAATCATCTCTGTATCACTGCTGAACAGAGGCACAGCAAACTAATGGGTATAATATTCTCATCCTAAGGGGTGGTGAAAGCCCCACACACTCTGGCTAGGCTTATAAATGCCCTAGGGCAGATAGCCTAGTATGAACCTATGAACCTATGAACCTATTAGTAGGAGCACTACGTTATCTGAGAGTACTGTGCAGTGAGACATTCCTGTTGCTTACTACATTTTATTAGTAGGAGCACTACATTATCTGAGAGTACTGTGCAGAGAGACATTCCTGTTACTTACTACATTTTATTAGTAGGAGCACTACATTATCTGAGAGTACTGTGCAGAGAGACATTCCTGTTACTTACTACATTTTATTAGTAGGAGCACTACATTATCTGAGAGTACTGTGCAGAGAGACATTCCTGTTACTTACTACATTTTATTAGTAGGAGCACTACATTATCTGAGAGTACTGTGCAGAGAGACATTCCTGTTACTTACTACATTTTATTAGTAGGAGCACTACATTATCTGAGAGTACTGTGCAGAGAGACATTCCTGTTACTTACTACATTTTATTAGTAGGAGCACTATGTTATCTGAGAGTACTGTGCAGAGAGACATTCCTGTTACTTACTACATTTTATTAGTAGGAGCACTACATTATCTGAGAGTACTGTGCAGAGAGACATTCCTGTTACTTACTACATTTTATTAGTAGGAGCACTACATTATCTGAGAGTACTGTGCAGAGAGACATTCCTGTTACTTACTACATTTTATTAGTAGGAGCACTACATTATCTGAGAGTACTGTGCAGAGAGACATTCCTGTTACTTACTACATTTTATTAGTAGGAGCACTACGTTATCTGAGAGTACTGTGCAGAGAGACATTCCTGTTACTTACTACATTTTATTAGTAGGAGCACTACATTATCTGAGAGTACTGTGCAGAGAGACATTCCTGTTACTTACTACATTTTATTAGTAGGAGCACTACATTATCTGAGAGTACTGTGCAGAGAGACATTCCTGTTACTTACTACATTTTATTAGTAGGAGCACTACATTATCTGAGAGTACTGTGCAGAGAGACATTCCTGTTACTTACTACATTTTATTAGTAGGAGCACTACGTTATCTGAGAGTACTGTGCAGAGAGACATTCCTGTTACTTACTACATTTTATTAGTAGGAGCACTACGTTATCTGAGAGTACTGTGCAGAGAGACATTCCTGTTACTTACTACATTTTATTAGTAGGAGCACTACATTATCTGAGAGTACTGTGCAGAGAGACATTCCTGTTACTTACTACATTTTATTAGTAGGAGCACTACGTTATCTGAGAGTACTGTGCAGAGAGACATTCCTGTTACTTACTACATTTTATTAGTAGGAGCACTACATTATCTGAGAGTACTGTGCAGAGAGACATTCCTGTTACTTACTACATTTTATTAGTAGGAGCACTACGTTATCTGAGAGTACTGTGCAGAGAGACATTCCTGTTACTTACTACATTTTATTAGTAGGAGCACTACATTATCTGAGAGTACTGTGCAGAGAGACATTCCTGTTACTTACTACATTTTATTAGTAGGAGCACTACATTATCTGAGAGTACTGTGCAGAGAGACATTCCTGTTACTTACTACATTTTATTAGTAGGAGCACTACATTATCTGAGAGTACTGTGCAGAGAGACATTCCTGTTACTTACTACATTTTATTAGTAGGAGCACTACATTATCTGAGAGTACTGTGCAGAGAGACATTCCTGTTACTTACTACATTTTATTAGTAGCAGCACTACATTATCTGAGAGTACTGTGCAGAGAGACATTCCTGTTACTTACTACATTTTATTAGTAGGAGCACTACATTATCTGAGAGTACTGTGCAGAGAGACATTCCTGTTACTTACTACATTTTATTAGTAGGAGCACTACATTATCTGAGAGTACTGTGCAGAGAGACATTCCTGTTACTTACTACATTTTATTAGTAGGAGCACTACATTATCTGAGAGTACAGTGCAGAGAGACATTCCTGTTACTTACTACATTTTATTAGTAGGAGCACTACGTTATCTGAGAGTACTGTGCAGAGAGACATTCCTGTTACTTACTACATTTTATTAGTAGGAGCACTACGTTATCTGAGAGTACTGTGCAGAGAGACATTCCTGTTACTTACTACATTTTATTAGTAGGAGCACTACATTATCTGAGAGTACTGTGCAGAGAGACATTCCTGTTACTTACTACATTTTATTAGTAGGAGCACTACGTTATCTGAGAGTACTGTGCAGAGAGACATTCCTGTTACTTACTACATTTTATTAGTAGGAGCACTACGTTATCTGAGAGTACTGTGCAGAGAGACATTCCTGTTACTTACTACATTTTATTAGTAGGAGCACTACATTATCTGAGAGTACTGTGCAGAGAGACATTCCTGTTACTTACTACATTTTATTAGTAGGAGCACTACATTATCTGAGAGTACTGTGCAGAGAGACATTCCTGTTACTTACTACATTTTATTAGTAGGAGCACTACATTATCTGAGAGTACTGTGCAGAGAGACATTCCTGTTACTTACTACATTTTATTAGTAGGAGCACTACGTTATCTGAGAGTACTGTGCAGAGAGACATTCCTGTTACTTACTACATTTTATTAGTAGGAGCACTACATTATCTGAGAGTACTGTGCAGAGAGACATTCCTGTTACTTACTACATTTTATTAGTAGCAGCACTACATTATCTGAGAGTACTGTGCAGAGAGACATTCCTGTTACTTACTGCAATTTATTAGTAGCAGCACTACATTATCTGAGAGTACTGTGCAGAGAGACATTCCTGTTACTTACTACATTTTATTAGTAGGAGCACTACATTATCTGAGAGTACTGTGCAGAGAGACATTCCTGTTACTTACTACATTTTATTAGTAGCAGCACTACATTATCTGAGAGTACTGTGCAGAGAGACATTCCTGTTACTTACTACATTTTATTAGTAGCAGCACTACATTATCTGAGAGTACTGTGCAGAGAGACATTCCTGTTACTTACTACATTTTATTAGTAGCAGCACTACATTATCTGTGAGTACTGTGCAGAGAGACATTCCTGTTACTTACTACATTTTATTAGTAGCAGCACTACATTATCTGAGAGTACAGTGCAGAGAGACATTCCTGTTACTTACTACATTTTATTAGTAGGAGCACTACGTTATCTGAGAGTACTGTGCAGAGAGACATTCCTGTTACTTACTACATTTTATTAGTAGGAGCACTACATTATCTGAGAGTATTGTGCAGACAGACATTCCTGTTACTTACTACATTTTATTAGTAGGAGCACTACATTATCTGAGAGTACTGGGCAGAGAGACATTCCTGTTATTACTGCATTTTGTTAGTAGGAGCACTACGTTATCTGAGAGTACTGTGCAGAGAGACATTCCTGTTACTTACTACATTTTATTAGTAGGAGCACTACGTTATCTGAGAGTACTGTGCAGAGAGACATTCCTGTTACTTACCACATTTTATTAGTAGGAGCACTATGTTATCTGAGAGTACTGCGCAGAGAGACATTCCTGTTACAACATTTTATTAGTAGGAGCACTACATTATCTGAGAGTACTGTGCAGAGAGACATTCCTGTTACTTACTACATTTTATTAGTAGGAGCACTACATTACCTGAGAGTACTGTGCAGAGAGACATTCCTGTTACTTACTACATTTTATTAGTAGGAGCACTACGTTATCTGAGAGTACTGTGCAGAGAGACATTCCTGTTACTTACTACATTTTATTAGTAGAAGCACTACATTATCTGAGAGTACTGTGCAGAGAGACATTCCTGTAACTTACTACATTTTTATCATTATCTGTGACTGGAAAGATGGGTTGGCTTCTGCTGGGATATAGAAAATTCTACACATCAAAAAATAGTGAGCAATTCACTGCTTGAAAACAATGGGTGGACATACATTGCTGTTCCCAAGATTGTCATTTTACCCTTATGGATTTATTTGTGAATGGAAATGTTTATGCTGACATAAACCGGAAAAATTGTAACATCCTTTACATTTAGATAATGTATATCTTTACTTGTTAATGAAGAAATGCTGACTTGTTTGATATACAAGATTCCAGAGGGAAACATCTAGCAACACTACACTGTGTATTTGAATATTATGCCAGACAGACATTTCTATTACTAAATGATTTTTATTGCTATTTGTGACTGGAATTGGAAGTTTTACTAGGGAACATGCCACCTCAGAACACTGTGTGAGATATACATTGCTACTACTAATACCACAATTCTATACAAGGATTTATTTGTAAGCAGACAGCAAAACTTCTTCTGCAATAGGAAAATCCACAGAGGAAAAGAAAATCTTAGTAACATTAAACTGTTTTAGAACACCATGGCAGTCAGTCACCACCACTACTACTGAGTAGATTTATGCCATTATTTATACGCAGAAAAGGGTAACTTGCATTGATACACATAATTCAACAGAAATAAAAAGCTAGCATTTCTGTTTCATTTCTGAGAGCATTATGTCAGAAATGCTCTATAGTCTTTTATCATCATTTATTTTAACATGGATGCTATTGTGAAGATATGTAGAATTCCAAAAAGAAAAACTGCTATGAATACTGCATTGCCTGAATGCACAAAAGCACACATACATTACTGGGATGCTGTAGGGCACTCCATAGAGAAAAAAAATTTAAATAACCCTGGAGTCCTTGAAACCTCTATGAAAGTCAGACATGTAAACCATTGCATGCAGATGAAAAATACGTGTCTGTGTTTGTACAGTAAAACACCTCTATGTGGCCAAAACCACCATACCAGACAGACACTGTTGTGACTGACTGACTCTCTTTCAATAGTTATGAGTAGAAAATGGAGGGCTTTGTTGTGATATGCGAAATTCCATGGGGTGCAAAACACTAAGAACATTGCACTACCTGAGAATACTGTGGTGGACATACATTACTGTTAAGTAGGCTACCATTCTTCGCTTAAGGATTTATTTGTGAACAGAGAAGTGAGCTTGTATTGATACAGGGAATTTTACAGATGAAAACACAGTAATAGAACTGCTATCTTGAGATCATTGTGACAGTTAGTTACTACTGCTGCTGAGTGAATTTTTGTCATTATTTGTGTCTGGAATAAAGGGAGCTTATAGCAGGAGACTAGGATCCTCAACCAAAAACAGTACTCCCTGGTAAACTCTTCTCACCCTGGATAATGCTGATGTCAGTGCAGTTACTGAAACATGGTTCAAAGCCACAGAAAGCACTTTAGCAGTGCCTACCTATAATGCCTTTCACACATTTCGACCACCCACTGAACATTAAAGAGCAAAAGGAGGAGGTATATTTATCTACATAAGGGATAAGCACACCAAGGCTGGTCAAACAATATGGCATGCTTGAGCTACTCTATGTCCAGCTAACCATTGGAAAAATCCATTACCATATTCTTGCTAGCTATAGTTCCCCCACAATGAACCAGGAAACCCACACATCATTCCTGAAGTTACTAGAATCGCTCAACATCCAGCCCAATACCATATTCATGGGTGATTTTAACTACCCATCCATTAATTGAAAGGCATACAGAAATACTAACATGCAGGTACAAAGATTTCTTGACTTTGTAAATTCAAATGCCCTAGTCTGCAATCCCACTAGGGGAACAAAAAATCCTAGATCTGCACCCCCCCCCCTGTAATATGGCCTCACTGGTAAGATCAGATCACAAAGCGGTCTCTCTTGAAATAAAGGTAAAACTAGCCCCTCCACCTAACCCGAAAAACTTTAAGAACTTCTTTAAGGTAAATTACCCCCTGTTAAGGGACAGCATAGTTAGTTTCCAAGTTCCCCCAAATCCAGAAAACACAAAAACCTATGCAGAGGCATACACAAAAGCCCTGTATGACTATATAAACAACTGCATAGAAATGGCAGTACCACACCAAAATAAACACAGTTCAGACTGCAAAAACAAGCCACCCTGGTGGACCTCTGGTATTAATAGGTTGTACAAAAAAAAAAGTAAATCCTATTCAGAAGTAAGAGGGAATGTGCACAACAGAACAATAAGTCCCTCATTAGTCTAAATAACAGGCATTTTTCAGTTTCTCCTCAGTCTTAAGAACATCACCCAACAAAGTGCAAAATTAGTTGTAGATGGCATCACCTATAGTCATCTGGAAGACATAGCAAATCTGTTGGCTGACAAATTCAGCTCAAATTTCACTTCCCCATCACCCCCAGTTCACAACCGAGAAATACCCGACACCACTCCACCACAAATTATCACCAAAGAACATGCCTTCGATGGGGCTTGACAATCTATCGGGTTGCCTTTAAAACAGTTTAAATCAGGACCTATCAGGCCCATTAAGATCTTTGCTTAACCACAGCCACTGAACTGGCTTTATGCCAATATAGTCGAGGATGGCAACAGTCATCCCTCTGTATAAATAGGGACGATCTACTGGCTGGGGAAATTAGAGACCCATAAGTTTGACTAGTCTTATATGGAAGGTTATTTAAAGAATAATCAAGGACCTGATAAATAATGACATAAGAGACCTCCAATCACTGGACCCGACCCAATTTGGCTTAGCCAAGGGCAGGTCATGCCTATTGAATCTGGTGGATTTCTTTGAAAAAGCCACTAAGGCCATGGATGAGGGTAAAACAGTACATACCACCTATCTTGACCTAGCCAATGCATTTGACACAATTCCCTACTCTGGTATTATAAATAAACTCACAAAACTGGGCATAAATCCCTATGTCACCAGATGGCTAGTCAATTGGCTCACGGACAGGACACGTGGTTAAAGTGAGCAAATCCAGATCCAGTGAGAGGCCATTTACTAGTGGTGAGCTACAGGGCTCAGTACTGGGACCACTCCCATTCAAAATATACTTCTCTGAAGTCAAGGCACATGTGGAAGGCCTCTGGATGGCAAAGTTTGCCAGTGACTGCAAGCTGTGTACAATCACTGAATCCCACAACATTACAGATATCCATCAGAAGGGTCTAGGTCAGACAAATGATTGGTGCCAGAACCATGTCCTAAAACTAAATACCCCTGCAAATTACAACATCAATAGCACACCCCTTAGAGTAGATTCAGAGGTGAAAGATCTAGGTACACAGATAGATAGTAACTCCACAACAGGATACGCGCACGCCGGACAAAGTGCACGGCTCCAAACAGTCCATAAGCATTCTGAAAAAAGAGATGGGTAAAAGTGCTGTTTTGTTCCAATACATTCAGTTATTGTATAAGAACATGTATCCCTTTAAATGTGGAGTATATATTGGTTGTTCACTAGGGGTCGGGTTTCCTGACTTGTATAGAATTCATAGCATTGATAAAGGCCATGATATGGCCGAAACCGGTATGCTTGGTTACTAGGATTCCTTTATTTTTAATGGAATCCTCTTAAAAATAAAGTTGGGTTCGACAGAACTGCACGTGCTGGCTCACTCTTTTTTCAGAATGCTTATGGACTGTTTGGAGCCGTGCACGTTGTCCGGCGTGCGCGTATCCTGGTGTGGAGTTGCTTAGCTGGTTTCTTTCGCGCTGGGGACATCTGGTTCGTGAACCATTGCTTTTTCAATTCTAGTTGGAGTTTAAGACACAGTCGGAGACCTAACCTTGGGTCTACATGGATGGTGCGTATCTATGGAAATAGGATTTGTCTACTTTTTTCGTATGAGAGGCTTTTTCTATGTTTATTATTGCGAATTGACGGCCATCTTGTTTGGTTCGCATTTGAGGTACTTTTTTCATGGATTGGGACATTGGGGCATTTTTTACTTCTTCTGAATCTCAACGGATCGTGTTTGGGTTATAAATAGTGATTATGTGACCTATTTACATCATATAAATGGGTCATTTCATGCTGCGGGATTGTTATACTATTTTGGGCCCTGATATCTACAAACTTTGGATTTAAACTAATCAGAGTGACTGCAGATTTACGAATACGGAGCGTTTGAACTAACGGATGTTTTGGACTATTTGTTTTGTTAATTTCAAATCTGGATTATGATTTGGACAATAACTGGACTTTTATATTGTTCATTGTTTGTATCATGTTCTGTTTATTAATATAACAGATGTTTTTTGATACACACATAATTTTTGTAGTTCATACATCTGTGGGTACATATATGTTCATTAACAGTGTGGTCTATCTGCTTGATTATGTACAATGGTTATCAACAGTATTAACAGTATTAATGGGTTGAGAACAGTGGGACATCCTTGAATTGTAGGACAGGGGTTCATGCTATTTTGAGTGATGACTAGTTTATATGGCTTGGGAGTGTTCAGGTTCATTTTCAGGGGCTTGTGCTAAGCTTTTGAAATGTTTTTGGTTGGTTGGGTTCATTCTGGGTTTCAGATATAAACTACTTAATATTTGGTTTCAATATTTAATTAGTGATTGGATACACGCAACCTTACATTTGATTATAGTTATGAGAATTTTAGTGGTTTGTTTGGCCTTGTGGGCCAGAGAGTTTCCTTTATAAACATGGTGCGGCATTGTGATGATTAATCAAGATCTTTAATAATATTAATTTATATACATAAGGGATTGGCCCCAATATAGATGCCTTTTGCATGCATTCAGCATATGGCTTAATCGGCCTTAGGTCTGGAATGGTATGAATGTATGGGGCTTTAGTGATACTATTATTTTCTGAGTGGCCTTGATTGTAACTGACACTACTCGGGACAAATGTGAGTTTACAACAGGTTGAATCCTGGATGGTTCATGGGTTGGTGTGAATATTATATCTTACGGTGGCAATATACTACTATAGAATTGAATTTCTGGCAGAGACGTAGGTCGGCCTATGGATGGGCAATATTTTTCAGAGTTGGATCATTTATTCAATTGAGTGTATTTTTTCTGGAATTTTTTCCAGACATTACACTTTTGATATTAGATACGTTAAATTGCCTATTGAGACGAAGGTCGGTTCTTTGATGAAGAGCTTTTTTTGTATATTGGGCCACTTATGGTAAGATAGTTAAAAGGTTCGGTTTATCTGAATAATTTCAAATATAGTTGATGGGTCACACCTAACATGGACAATAGTATCCATATGGATTAATAGAAGTTGTGGTTTGTTCTCAAGGTCACTCGGTTATTTTGTGCCCTTACACTATAATACATTTGGGTGTTTTACATTTCAATTATGGATATTGGGGATTTATTGAAGGGTCTTTCGGCCGATCAAGATAATTTGGAGGTGTTTGGTTTAAATACAATATCGGGACCGGATTCCACGAATTTATTATCAGATGGCCCATCACAGTGCAACAACATGTTTTCTAAGCTTAATAGACACATGAAAGCTTTACGTACCAATGTATGGCATTTGAAACTTTTCAAAGCCTACAAGGTTAAAGACATTACTCCTAGGGGACTAAGGGTCCGTATACAACCCATTGTGGCCAATATAGATAGTGAGCTTTCCAAGGAATGGGCGGAGGCACAACATTTATCCTCTATGCATTTTGTTGACTGTTTACTAAGGTACTATGACAGGACTATTCAGAGTCAACTTACAGAGATTGAAATTTTGTGTGGGGAGGTAGAAAAATTTAAATCTGAAGTGTTATATTCACAACAAGTTTCAGACCTGGCTAAGGACCTCTCAATATTGGAAAAACAGCTTACAAAAAGGAAGATTAACAAGTTTAATCGTGATTTGATGGACTATGAAAAAGGGAAACCTTTTGCAAATCATAAATCTGTGAGATTTCAGGAATCCAGATTTAGTAATATTAATAATAATAAAAAAAGACCAAGGTCCATCTTAAGGCATCATAAATCCATGTCAGATACTACCTCGGAAGAGGAGGCCTCCTCTGTAACGGATGGGGAGGGTTCTTTACGCCAGGTGTCCCCAGCGGCGAAAAGGAAACAGCCCCCCCCTTTAGAGCTAGGGGTAGGAGGCGGGGGGGTAAGAAGCATAAGAACAGATTCCGGCAACATAACCTTGCAGTCCCTGTTACAACAAATGGTGACATAATTGATAATATACATAACATTTCCTCTTTTGAACTTTCTCCAGCACATATTAAACTATTGAATAAAGGGCTTTCTTTTGTACCCTCATCATTGGTTTCAGAAACTCAGTTATTACAAGATGTTGATGAATTTTGTAGAATACTTAACCTAAAAATCTTTTTTGCAGATCAGGAACATACTCAAAGATCTTCTGATTTTAGGTTTAGGAAATCTAATTTTGTTCCCCCCATGAACAAACATGTGTCCATTTTTAGAGAGTGCATAATGAAAGAGTTACACTTTTCCAATTTATATGGGCTTACTGAAAATAATTTAACAGCAGTTGAAAGGCAAGCTTTGGTTGAGCTTGGTAGTAATCATAACATAGTAATAACTATGGCGGATAAAGGAGGAGCAGTTGTAGTTTTGGATCATTCATTATATAATCAGGAAGCTTTACGACAGTTGGCAGACTCTAGTTTTTACATGGTACTAAATGTGGATCCGACTCTATCTTTTAAGAGAGAAATTGATGATTTTTTGGATTTATCGGTGCAACAAGGTATCATTACGACACAGGTAGGTGTGCAACTTAAGGTGGACGAGCCTAGTTCTCAGTATCTATATATGTTACCGAAGATACACAAAGATCCATTACATCCCCCTGGGAGACCTATAGTTTCAGGTAGAGGTTCCTTAACGGAACCATTGTCAGCTTTTTTGACTCAGTATTTGAAACCTTTACTGTCACTTATTAGGTCTCGTATTAAAGATACCACCGAATTCCTAAATATAATCAATGATTCCCAACTAGAATCTCACTGGCTACTTTGTACTCTTGACGTGGCTTCATTATATACAAGTATTCCACATGATCAGGGAATTCTAGCTGTTTCCTTTTGGTTATACAAATCCAACCTTTATTCTTTAGCCTTTAACAATTTTTTGATCAAGCTCACTGAACTTGTACTACGGAAGAATATCTTTTATTATGCAGGTAAGGCCTATTGGCAGATTAAGGGCACTGCGATGGGTGCTTCCTTTGCACCCATCTATGCAGATTTGTTCATGGGGTACTATGAGGCTAGGTACATATATGATGACCAACATAATAAATTTTTACAACATCTGGATATCTGGTGGAGATATCTAGACGATTGCTGGATGGTGTGGCATGGAGATAAGCAAAGTTTAATACAGTTTGTGGATTATTTGAATAACAATACTCTTGGCATTCGGTTCACTGTTAATATTGAACTTTCAGAGATTGTATTTTTGGATGTTAAGGTTTCTAAACTTGTAGATAATACTTTATCGACCACTATATATCGTAAATTTCCAAAATACAATACTTTATTACATGCTAAGAGTTCTCATCCACGCCACACCATCCGCAATATTCCGAAATCTCAATATTTGAGAATCAGACGTATTTGTTCATCTGATGAAGATTATTTGGATTGTAGTCTGGATTTATCACGCAGGTTTCTACAAAGGGGGTATGAATCTCAATTATTAGTTAAAGCTGAAGGACAAACTATTAGAATGACACGTCAGGATTTATTATGTTACAAAACAAATAACAGGGATTGTAAGAAAGTAAATTACAATCAACCAATACGGTTGGTAACTACCTACGGTAATAATACCAATCGTTTCAGGGATGTCATTAACCAACATTGGGGCATTCTTTTGTCACATGAGGTTTTAGGTAGGTTGTTGCCGGAAAATTGTCAGTTTTCTTACCAGAGGGGCAGAAATATGAATTCTCACTTCACACATTATAAAAGATATATTCCATATATACCACAACAAAGAACTTTAAGTGGTGAAATATTAAGGGGGTGTTATCCTTGTGGTCATTGTGCTGCTTGTCAACATTTGCAACAAACCAAAGAATTTTCTAGCAAAAATACGTCCCGAATTTTTGAGATAAGGGTTTTTGCTAATTGCAGCACAGATTGGGTGGTATATTTGGCTACCTGTAGTTGTTCTGCATTCTATGTCGGACAAACGTCCAGACCTGTCAAATTTAGAATAGGGGAACATTTAAGTGCAATTAAGAACAAACGTGTTGCCAATGCCTTATTTAAACACACCTTGGAACATTCTTCGGCTATTTTTCGGTTTGTTGTTATAGACAGGATAACCCTTCATAGGAGTTTTAAAGCCGGATGGCATCAAAAACTTAATCAAATGGAAAATAGGTGGATAATTCAATTGGGTGGTTTATTTAGACCCGGTTTAAATATGTTAGAATAGAATTTTGTAAGTCATGTATATACATTATGATCTATATAAAGGGATTATGTACTATTTACAAATTTTGGTTCAAGGGATATTTCCAAACTAACAGGAATATGGAGGATGTATATACCATCTCCATGTTTTACTGATTTGAGTTTATGATATTATAAATTCTTGTATATAACATATAGTATTTGGATAGCCTGAACCAACATTGTGATATTAGTGGGAATGAATATTTATGATAAATTTTGAGGTTTATTATTAAATATAAAAAATATATATATATGTTATTCACATATACAAATTGTCTTGATTAATTTTTCTGATTATTATTCAAGGCTCCCCAAATATTTTTGTTATGATATATTCCCTTTCTTTTATAACATTTCTGATGATAATTATGATTATAAATGTATTTTACATGTTTATTATGTTGAAGTATATTACTATGTGGGTAAAAGTGCTGTTTTGTTCCAATACATTCAGTTATTGTATAAGAACATGTATCCCTTTAAATGTGGAGTATATATTGGTTGTTCACTAGGGGTCGGGTTTCCTGACTTGTATAGAATTCATAGCATTGATAAAGGCCATGATATGGCCGAAACCGGTATGCTTGGTTACTAGGATTCCTTTATTTTTAATGGAATCCTCTTAAAAATAAAGTTGGGTTCGACAGAACTGCACGTGCTGGCTCACTCTTTTTTCAGAACACAGATAGATAGTAGCCTGAACATTCACTGCCAGGTGTCCACAGTAGTAAGAAAATCCTTCCATGCGGCACAACTTAAAAGTCAAGGTATGGCATCCAGCTCCAAGGAAATTATATTCCCACTATACACAGCCCTCATTAGTCAAATAATCAAGTACAGTGTGCCATTTGACTAGGTACTCACAGCAGCTGGTGTGACCTCAGAGGTTCCTCACAAAGAAAATACAGGGTGTAAACAACAAGAACTATGCAAATAGAGTAAAAACCCGATCCCTTTACTCTGTCTCCTACCAACTAAGACACTCACAAATCCAGCCTTGATGGAGCTACTACACATCAGGAAGTCAAACAGCATGAGGGTCACCCAATCTAGAGATATAAACTTAGTCAGTGACTCAAACAAAACATGCTGCAGAGACAGATATGTGTCTCAGAGACTGCCCTTTCTTTGGAACAGGCTTCCTATTTACATTGTCAAGCCCTTCTCTAGCCCTCTTCAAATGCAGCTTGGATCAATGGATGGGGAATCACAAAGTCACACCTGGGGTAGAGCCTATGTCCCTTATGGGAAGGGGTAATCAGTACGATACTCAATGCAGAGGCACAAATCCATGCCATCCTCTTTCCCCCAGGGGCCATATATATTGAGTAAAGTCAGGTTATACTGTCTAGGCTTTTAAGGGCCTAGGTTAGCCTAGTAATCTCATATGAAACCTATGAACCTATATACTGGCAGTTAATGCATAGAACTAGAGCTCCGGGCTCTTAAGCTGTTTTCTGTGCTCAAGCTATATGGTTTGATTCCTTCCAGCTTCATTTGTCTACTGTGTGACTCTGAGCAAGTCATTTAACCAGGCAATTCTCATGAGTCATCCGTGAAAGGGAATAATTGTATCCATTGGGCTAACCTGGACAGCCAGTAGTAAAATAAAAAAAAATGTTACTGAATGGTGCTTTAACATCATTTGTGACTATTGAGATATAAGGAATTAAACATAAAGAAAAAAAAATACGCAATCCAACATCATGGCATATTAGAATGCTGCTTTAACTGTGATGCAGACATTTTGCAATTAATTAGTAGCCTAAGTGCTGGAGAACCCTGTGGGAATGTTAGAATGGACAGCCAATACTTTTGCCTAGAGAGAGAGATGGCAGTTCAGTGTGCCACAAGGCTATCACCTAGCCAACAAGTGTAAAACACAGGGACAGAAATGAGCACACACCAAGCAGAGTGTACATACTACAACAACAACTGAGCATAAATGCAGTACTTAAAAAAGGTTGAGACTGTGGGACTTCTACTCACTCAGGCTGCAGTGAGGAAGGGATGCAGGGCATAAAAATAGCTGATGGTTCCCTGAATGGTGGCTTCTACTAATTTTCTGTAATTTATGGAGAATAATTGGCAGATGCTTAGCAGAAAGTGGAAAGCAAAATGAAAAGAACATACTAAGAATGCTACAGTACCTGTGAGCAATGGGGCAAATATACACTGTTATTCCACATTAGGGATTTTGTTCAAGTAAAGATAGTGTGTACTAACAAAGACAATTCAACACAGAAAGATTATCCTAACAGCATGCATGCAAACATGGCAGCAGTCAGTCATTCTTACCAAGTAAATGTGTACCATTAATTGTGAGCAGAAAAGGGTGCTTGAGTTGATAACAGGGAATTCCATGGGGAGAAAAACGTAACAGCACTATGTTGTCTAAAAACACTATGCAATGCAGGCATTGTTATTTAGTGAATTTCTTTAATTATTTGTGGCTGAAAAACAGACAATTTGTGTTGAGATACAGTAAATTCCAGAGGAAAATGCTATATTGTTTGACAACATTGTAGCAGACATGCATTGATGTAAGACTTCCACTTTACCTACTGCTGTTGTTGAGTGAATTTATAGCATTATTTGAAAAGGGAATGGGAGACATCCAAACCCAATATATAAGGGCCTAGACCTGCTGCAATATAGAATTTCTCATAAGTACCTGCTAGGGCTGTAATTAGGTGTTATACTCTTTATGAGTGGTACCCATGTGGCTCCATTCCTTCTAGTAGAGCATCTTCTTGGCATTAACTAAGGGGGCATCCCAACTCCCCTTTCCACAGGCTGGAAGATACATCAACTGGGCAAGTTGTACTACATTTCCCCATGTCACCCTGCTGTTAGCAAATCCTGCTTGATATTTATGAGAGGAAAAAAACGGGTTTCAACCTGGTGGCTAAAACTTCCACAAATACTTCATATAACAGGGAGATTTTTCTGCAGTTGTTAGGCAGTGGATAAGTCTTCCCCAGAAATATCGATTTCCAAGAAGGGTAAACATTATCCTTGATCTAGAATGTCATTACAATCCTGCCACAGCAGACCTGTTGTTGATAACGGGCATTTATTGTATACTCCATCAAGTCCCAGAGATTTAAGATACTTAAGCTTTGCTATATGTACGATCAAGTTATCATTTGCTAAGAGAGTGGGTGATATCAGGCTAATTTCCCCAAAATAATGGGATCTTTCAGGTGATGTAAAGCAGTAGAAAGATTACTCAGCCTTCTTCCCTTTTCTCATTGTTGACTCTGAAAACTGATTGGAAAATCAGCCGCAAAATCTCCGATTTCTTAGCCAGAGATTTTGATCCCTTTCCAGTAACCGGTTCTTTTCCTATAAGAATCCCAGATTGTTTAGCTTTCGCTCTGCCTTTCCTCACAATGCATCTATAAATATTATCTATGTGTACTGCATCTTTCAGTTCCATTTTCAAATGTATTTATTTAGTTGGTCAAGTAGTTATTCTTTCGTTGACCAGGTTAATCCTACTAGATCTATGTTCTCATTTCAGGAGAGACTTCAGATACTATTTATACTGACTAGAGGAAGTTTGGCCAGGGTACCAGAGAAATTGCCATTCTCTTTTTGATAAATGCCATGGGATTGTTTACATCCATCTGAGCTACTGCCAAATTAGACAGATGGGACCTTGGTTTAATGTCCTATGTGAAGGATCATATGTTTGGGAATGCAGGACACTCATCTCATGTTTGGGAATGCAGGACACCCATCTTATGTTTGGGAATGCAGGACACCCATTATGCTGCACTACGGTGTCAGCACCAGAAAATGAATCCAACCATCTGGTGTAAGAACAGAACCAAAAGTCTTATGAGCTTCTAACATCCAAGGGTCCATATGCCACCTGCTGAGCCACTATTACCCTGAAGCCTTTCCTCAAGCTGTTTGCAATGACAAATCTCCTCTTTGCTAATCTTGTAACAGTTCTTGTCAAGCTTCTGTTTTGACAGTGTGAGGAGCTCTGTTTTCCAGGATTCTTCATTTGCCCAGTCCCTTCACCTTTCATATAGTAATTTTAATAGTCCAATAAAATGGAGTGTGACCATTCGGCATGTCCATGCACAAATCTGACTTCCTATGTGTCTTTCAGTAGCAAGTGCCTGGCAGGATAGTAACAGTGTTCTCCATATTTTTGAGAATCTGGTTCTGGATCATTAAAGGAATTCAGCAAATCCTCATGGATGAAATAGACAGAAGGAACAGTTTGTAGGTCTGAGGCCTTCTCCAAAAAGTTTTTTAGCCAGAAAACTTCTGTCAGTTTTTCAATGTCCACTAGGGCCACATCTTCTAATGCCTATTCATACTTTTTGGCAGGTTTCTTAGGGCACTTGTCTTGGCAAGATGTTTGGTAGTTTACATCTGTCATTAGAATGACATGACTCCCCATATGATCTTGAAATGACTGGAAGATTTTCTTCTCCTTCCATGACTCTATCTGAATATATAAAAAAGAGAGCAGTGATTGGAAATTTGTTGATAAAAAATTATCACCATTCCTGTTAAGCCACCATAACTATTACTGAAAGTGCCCAGTACATTTTCATTTTGAAGTTTATTATGAATCAAAACTTCTACCCCATGCCTTTTCTTTGAGAAATGGGCAGAGGATACATTACAAGCAGATCTACATTTTAATGAATTGAGATGTTCCTTATGAAAGATGCATTTCCTGTAGCAGTACAATGCCAGGGTGGAAGCATCTTAATGACATGAAAACCCTGACTCCTTAACTCAGTAAGCATGAGTGATGCCTCTAGACATTTCTCGTGTAATACCCAAGTAATGCCTTGATGCGTCTAATATTGTCTGATCGTATTTTCATTAATAATTGTAAAACAGTGCTGCATACATGCTATTGAATGATTTAATGTTAAAGATTGCATGGAAGGCAATACAGATGATACCTGATCTCTGTCCAGTGCAGCTGAAGATATATTAAGTGTTGCTCATGGACTATTTGTTTATATTGTCATAATTTTCATATTTCTCTACGCAGTCTAAAAAAAAAACAACCAACCTAGGTAGAGCCTCAACATCATATGAAAGCTTACTGCAAGATGTTTTCAGTATGTGTGTAGCTTTTATGGTTACTAAGGTCTTCTAAGTTATTTACAAAACATTACAAAAAATTAATATTTGCTGGGCTTAGTGTATATTATAAAATCCAGTTTAACACTTGAAATCTTCTGAATTGTACCAGTGCTAAGATAAGTCTGAGAAGAACATATTGCCTTTTATACTTCTTTAGTAACTTTTAGAGCTCCAGCGATATGCACATTTGTTTTAATTTTGAGGATAAACTTTTGTTTTTTTTTTGTTTTGTTTTGTTTTTTTACAATAATCGGCTGAATTCTGAATGCTTTGGCACTTAAATCAACACAATCCATAATATATTTCCAATAATACTCTGCTAAATCTTCCAGAAATGTTGAGCAAAATGTCCATATCAGCATGCATTCCTCAAGCTAATAGGTGAGGTGTAGAGAGATAAAACTCTGGCTATGACCCAATGGACCTGGGTTTGATTAGCAGCTCAGATGCCTCTTGGAGATGGTAAAGGGTAGAGAGGAAAGATACAGAATAGTTGTCTCACATCTCTCTCTCCATTGAGACAGACTGGAGCATGTACCTGTGCCACATGGTCCCAGGTCATAGTCCCTAGAGGGGACAGAAGACCACAAATGGGAGCACAAGCTTCAAACTTCTTTCTAAATATGTACTAGTGTTTGAGTAGTCAAAACTACACTAGAGTCCATTGCAAACCTGTCCCTCATTCAGCTAAGCAAACCATCCAAACAACCTAGTTATTCAACTAAGAAAAAACATCCAAGCAGACTAGTTACTGGAAGGTAGGACAGGAAAAAAATAAACCTTGGCATGTAAAAGTTGCATACATTTTAAGTTAATTCTCTACACCAACTACACTAGCTTTTGATAACAGAGACTCATTGCAAAATATAAGCACTAACTTAGGTGCCTTCCACATAGGGATCACATGACCAATAAGTCATATAACATGACAACATTTGAAAAAGGCCAAAGCCCAGCTACAACTATCATGAGGGCAGATCCCCTCAGCTGGGCTACAGATAGCTGGAAGTCTGGAAGATACAATGGTAGATTATTAATATTCTGGGCCTGTTAAATATGATCAGTTAGACAAAGCTTTTGCTCTCAGCTAGCATACTCTCCTCCAACAAGCAATAACAAAGATAGTTACTCAATACTTTAAAATTAGAAACAACAGCCATGTTGACAACTGGCAAAGTGACAACATAACATTTATTAAAAACATTCATATCTAGTAAAATACCTCTAGCTCCTTGGCATAAACTTCTTGGAGAAGTAAAACATTTTTTCACATGACAAGTAGTCATTCACTTTTTATTAATATATATTTATTTTTGCTGATATTATGTGTTTTTTTATACAAATTCCAAAAACACAAAAATTCAGTCTGATTTACACATCCCGGCACCAGTCTGTAAAGTCCGTATCTATAACCATGTGCTTGTGGTACTTTCCTACCAAAATTAATCACCATGTTAGCTATTCCACAGATACCACAATTTCTGAAGTATCTGTTGGCTAATTTTTATGCTCTACAGATACTGAAACTGAAGTGAGAGACAGAATATGTTTATCATATTGGGAATCTCATTTCATTCCTTTGACTTCAGTTGAGATGCCCTTCTCTTGGGAATATTCTACTACCATTTCAGGATGCTCAAAAATGTTGGTATCATCCATCATTATATATTTTTTAAATATACAGGACAGAGCATGGTGATTTAGATTTTCTGAAATCCAAACAACTGAATCGGTAACCACCAAGCATTTCTCATTTCTATAACTTGATAATACACATTACTTCATTCCAGACAATAGCCCAAGCAGTCTGTAAAACCATTTTCTTTTCTGCTTATAATAAGGAGAGAACCATACTGTCTCGGGGCTTATTAAACACTTGCAGAGGTAAATGCGTTCATATTCCCTTAAGCATTTGTAGCAAATGCAGGGTTTCAAAGGCATTTCACACTGATAACCTTGAATGTTGTATTATAGCAATAACCCACGCCTGGGTGTGGGTAATGCTGGATTTACCCACGGTTGGTGTGGTTTGGTCCCGAGGGTGAAGCCGGAGGGACCAAACAAAGCCAACCATGGGTAAATACAGCATTACCCACACCCAGAAGTGGGTTATTATTATATGACATTATTTAAGAAAAGAAACTATTACTTTTCTTAAATAATGGCATAGTATAATGCCTGTATACTGCCCTTCCGCAGATGTCTGGCATCCGCGGCAGTTCTGATGAACTGCGCGCCTGCGCAGTACATCAGAGTTGTGCAAAAGCACGGAGAAAGCAATATCTCCGTTGCTTTTTACTGTTTTAGCTATGTTAAATGGGTTTAACATAGCGAGACAGTTTAAAATAAGCAACGGAGATGTTCGTTGCTTTCTTTAAAACTGTTATGCGATGTTAAACCCATTAAACATAGCGAATAAAAAGCAACGGAGATCTTGCTTTCTCCGTTGCTTTTTAAAACCTGTCTGCTGTGTTAAATGGGTTTAGCATAGTGAGACAGCTTTAAAATAAGCAACGGAGATCTCCGTTGCTTATTTTAAAGCTGTCTCGCTATGTTAAACCCATTTAACATAGTGAGACAGTGTTTTAAAAGTAGAGTTATACTAATGGAAAAAAGTCCGGGCGACCGGACCTTTTTCCATTAGTATAACTCGATTTACAATGTGCACGCTGGCCAATCAGCATGCACGTTTTGGGGGGGTCATGGTATAATAAACATATTATACATACATTCTATTACTAGTGGGTGTATGACATCTGTTTAGTTTGTGAAATTCAGCCTTTGAACATAAGAACCTGAATATATAACAAACTCTTAAAGGGGAAATCATGTATGGTCTTTTATATACAGACACCAAATATGTGGTTTTGCAGTCAATTTATTATGATAGTCTGGCATGGTGCATTATTATTCTTTGTTTCCATTAGGCACATATATATGACAACTGTTCGATATGTACATATGTGCAACACATGCCTGGAGTATACATTGACTGAGCTGTCATTACTTAAAAGGTAAGAATTCTATATAGTGTTGGCTCCATGGCATATAAGGACAAAGCCTTGGAACTAGAATATTTAGATTTGAGTAGTGACCAGGTCACTGAAGAAGCCAATCGGGGAGATGTGTGGAGTCTTGTGGCAGTACACCTGACTTCATAGTTCTAAGAGGAGACATGGGCATTGACAAGAGGTTTAGAAAGTTGATGGGGTGGACAGGGTAGATGTGAAGTAGATGACTGCAGACACAGGGTGCTTACCTGCAATGTCCATGAGCATGCCTGCCCAAAACATTACCAGCATGTATTGCAAATTTAGTATGCAATCCTAACAGACTTTTCTACTTCTGTGTGCAGTGATACTGGCATTGTAGACTCACTTTCTTCTTCATATCCCCAATGTCATTAAGCTATGTTGTTCTACCGGGTATGAGACCATCGACCCTAATCCAGAGAGAGTTACCACTGGGCAGCAGAGTGGATATTGAGAAGCTGTAGCTCTGGTAGACAGCTAGCACTAGCTTGCCAGAAAGCTCCAAAATAGGCAGTTTCACTACTACAGTCTAGAACACAAAGTCTCTATGCATTTCACCAGACAAAGCAACTCTTTTTATTGCAAACATGGCATGAGTGGAATTCTTTGTACAGAAAGGTATGATCTACTGCAGTCAAATTCAGCACTGTGCAGTTCTGAAATCCCTAACAGGAGAATTGCTTATTGCTTATGCATATTCTGTCTGAATGCTGTATTGTAATTTCCTGAAAGTTTGTTAAGAACTTTGTTAAGAACTTTCAAGCAATGACTGGCATATGACCTTTATCCACACAGGCACCAAATAAAAGATTTTTGCGCATTTCACTATTATATTCTGGCATGTTCTATAATGCTCATTTTTCAATGGAATATACAAAATATTTCTTTTTTTTTCAAATGTATTTGAATGAATTCCATAGCATTTATACATAACATTTTAAATAACTATGTACAGTATTTACATTAGCCTGACACTATAACAGATCTTAAGGTATACAGTTACTTTATAAGTATGTCCAATCCATTATCAGAGTGTCTGATCAATTATTGTATAGTGTCAATCAACAATAAGACTTTTCCCCAAGAGTTGTTGATAAATGGCTTTTGTTTAAATTTTTAGTTCTTTAATTTTAATTTCCAATAATGCTGTGGTCTTCAGTAGGCTGTAGAAGTCTTCCAAAGTTGGTATTGTGTTTGTGTTCAACTTCTTGTTATACACTTCCTTGAAATTGCAAGTATAGTCCATGCTAGATACATGTTTGACCTATTCAAATGAGGACCTTTGTTCACATTTAATAATACAAGAGCTTTAGTTAAATAAAATGATTCATTAAATAAAGCTTGTAGAAAGTTATTAATATCATTCCAAAATGGCTTCATTTTAACACAGTCAAAGATAATGTGGTTCCAATCTGCATTGTGTACTTGCTCACATCTCCAACATATTACTTTTATGAAAGAACTAATTTTTCTGATTCTGTCTGGGGTTAGGAATGCTCCGTGTAAGTATTTCCAATTAAAAACTTTCCAGTATTGTATAAAGGATGTATATTTTATTGGGTCTATATTAAATTACCGAACGCTTAAAAAAGCGAACGGTGATTAATCGACCCTATGTAAGCGAAAGCTTACAATGTCGAAGTGTCAGAACAGTGATTTTTTTCCTAGGGGGAAAAAATCGATGTTCCAAAAAAAAAAATAAAATAAAAATCAATTTCAAACATTTCATTAAGTGGGGGGCTTCACCCCCCCACACCCCCCTACTTAAATATACCAACTCCGAGACTGCACTACTTAAATATACCAACTCCGAGACTGCACTACAGTGCCGAAAACGGCAAAGTACCAAAGCGGCCAAGTGAATTCTTTCCCAGGGAAAGAATTCGCTTAACAGCTGCTTCAATATTTTGCATTTTTAGCCTTTTAAGTTCGACCAAGACGCATTCAAAAGATTGTGTCTTCAGTATTCTAATATATACCCTATTTTATCGATAATAAGATATTTGTTTTAATATCTTCAGTTAACTGTACTGAGTGTCCATTTATTATATATCTCCAATATGAGGTTTTGGGTGTTGTTTTATAGTTTATCAATATTTTGTAAAATTTTGAAATACTGTTTCCCATGTCCAAGTCATTATATATGATTTGACATATGTATTTCATAAATGTAGGTATTTCTTTAAATGAAGAATTGTGAATTATTCTACTTAAATCTTGTGAATATGACAGAATACTGTATAAAGTTAGCCAGTCCTGTTGTGGAATTTTGTATGTTGTTTTTTATTACTTGTATATCTAAAACTTTTAGTTCTTTGATACATTGGCACCAACAAAGAAATCCATTCTGTTCCCAGGAATTAATAATTTCTCTATATATTTTATGTGGAAAGCTCTTTGTGACTATAAATGGTGTTAAAAGATCAAACCAGATTTTTAAATCTATATTTGATTAATAATTTTCTTAAATAAGTCAATGTAATAATTAATCATATGAGTGGTTGTGGGTTTAGTTATGTTATATTGCATACTAATACATAATATGTGTCATGGCAAATATAAAAGATTTCTATTTAGCATGAGACGTGTACCTTATGCTCAGAATATAAATTCACTGAGCTGTCAGTAAATCAAAAGTAAAAATCTCATATATCCATTATAGGTATATAGGTATTTATTAGGTATGTGGTCAAAATGACCTTTCAGTAGCCTAACTATTGCATCACATAACATTTGTAAGTATATTACAAACCTAAAAAAAGTTAATGTATTGCTGCCCCATTCAATGAGTGCTATACTATATATTACATGAATGAATTAGTAATTACCTTTTCAATGATCAAGAATAGATTTGAAGATGGCTAAAATGTTGTATTAGTTGATATGCAAGAAAAGTTTATTCCATAGATAAAAATAACAGAATGCCACTCCAAAAATGCCCACAACTTATTTTATTGCAAAAAAACTAAGCGCTTTCATTCTTGAACTTATCAAAACTCCCCCAGAGTAAAAGAAATTGCATCACTTCCTGCTGTTTAAATACACATTTTGATACCAAAAACAAGAACCAAATTTAAAGAGAAATGTACCTTAAAAACAACTTACTTCAATAATTTAATATTAACTGTAATAAAAACCAACAAACAACATTGTTAGTAAAACATTTCATAAAAATGAGATTTTTTTTCTTCAAAACACATCTTATGGAAATAACATCACTAATATCTTCATTTACTTTTACTTTTTTAGTATGCTTGTCATATTTTTGGATTATTTTGTTATTCCATAGGTAAGAAATATATTGAGTTATCAGATAAACAATGAGATCCTTGGTGCAAACATTTTTGTAATACCAGTTTTGCAAGGTGAAGGAGATCTAGTAGGACGTCATCTTTCATGACATGGAAATCTAAACAATGGTTACTACATAAGAGGTTATAGAATATAGTATAGAGTAAGATGACTTTCATTCTGTGTCTTGAGCTTAGTTCTGCAATCTCTTTAGTTAAGAATCTTTGCATTCTTTCAAGTTGTGTGAGAAATTGAAAAGGTACATGCAGAAGAGCACTGTATTCAATGATGGGCTTAATAATAGATGAATATGGAGAAAATACGCCTCTTTCACTGTAAAGGATACTCCCTTGGAAAAAGAATTGGGCAAGATAAATGACTTCCTAACTCTGGTGTGTGCACAGTAGTAACAGCTGAAGGTACCTAGATCTCTAATGACTCATCAGTTTTAAATGGGGAGTTATATAGTATGAACAAAGGGATTCACTTTATAAGCTCAAAATCCTGAAATATCGAATTTCAGAATCTCGAGCCCATAAAGTGGACAGGCTAAAACAGCCAACACCCAGAAGCGCAAAATTCAGAATTGTGACTTCTATACTACACACACACCACACACATATACACACCTTCCTCCCCACAAACAAACACACAACCCAATCCTATGTACAAGCAGGGGGGCTGTGGCCCCCTGTGCCCCCACACCCTCTCTACTTAAATATACTAACTCCAAGGTCGCACTACATACACAAACACATGAAACACCACCACACAAGCTACATCCCCCTCACACACACACATACACACACCACAGTAACAAAACACGCTAACACACACTACATCCCCTACCCAAAACCTTTAAAACAAAAACACTAACCTGAATCCATGAACACAGCGCAACACCAGAACCTCTAATTCAACATCTCTGAAATGCAAGATTTAGAATTTTGCATTTCTGGGTGTTCGCTGTTTTAGCCTTTCCACTTTATGGGCTCAAGATTTTGAAATTCGATATTTCAGGATTTTGAGCTTATAAAGTATTTCCAAACAAAGCTAGTAATGTTTCCCAAATAACACATTATTACATTGTTAGCACTGGGTTTAAGACAATGGTAAGGACATCAGGCAATAGTGTGATCCAGCTATTGTTGGAGTATCAGAAAATCAGTAGGAATAATTAACAATAGTGCTCTAGCTGCAACCAGCAGCAAATTTAGATAGCCAATAGCTTTTGACGTTTACTTTTAGAGTAGATGCCAATGAGAAGGGGCCTCTGGAACAAGCCCTGTGGACATCACCAGTGACTTTTTGTGGAAAACATACCATCAACCCTTGCTGCATATGTTCTGTCAGTGAGTTAGTTGGATAGCCATCACGTGACAAATATTAATATTGAGTAAGATAAGCTTGTCAGTAATACCAGCATGGGGAATTGTGTCACAGGCCTTTGTCTGATTGAGATAGTCAGTTTTGACAGACTGATCCTTCACCACAGCTTCAGTAACTCTTTCAAAAAAGCCAGCTAGATTGAGAAGAGAAGATATGCCTTTCACAAACCCAAACTCAGCATTGTCAAGGCATTGAAAATCACCTGTTCGCTGTTTATATATAAAATTAACTGATGCATTCTATAACTTTATACATGGTATTAGCAATACTTATATGCCTATAGTTCACAGGGTCTGTGGTAGGGCTGTCATTACATAGTGGCACTGTATCCCATAAGTACCTGGTATATAACCAGTGTATAGGGTATGGGTGAATAGGTTCAAGAGGAGCTGAACAAATTTAGGCATGACACTAGAAAATATCCAGGGATAACATTGTGGCCTACAGAGCTGGCATTTTTTTCAAAAAGACCTGCTTCATAGTAATTTTGGCGAGATAGGTATTTATGGGAGCAAGCAGGAGTACCAAGGAATGAGTTTCTGTTGCAAAACTGGAACTGTACGTGTCTGCTAAGACATTACAAGTGGTGTTTTGATCAGAATAAGTGGTACCATTAGTAATAGCTTGGAGCAGCATTGTGTGCTACTTCTAAGTTTCTGTTAAATGCAAATATTTCACAGTCAAACCTCCATGATCTGAGGAAGGAATGTGCTGCTGTCCAGTTCAGGATGGTGCTACACTGGAATTCGTAAGGATAGAATGCAGTCAAGTCCAGCCCTTTGGTATAGAGGGATGATGCCATGACTATGACCTGGCTGACCTGTGTCGGGTGAGTCATACAGCCACAGAACAGGCTGGACAGGGAGAAGGGGAGTATGCAGCAGATGCCAGCTCCTCCATCTTGGGGGAAGAGAAGGTGGATCAGATCCCTGCATTGGCAACACCTATTGGTGGGATAGCAATCACCAACAGGAGTTTAATAGGTTCACATTACATCAGAGGTATTCTGCTTCACCAGACAGACTTGCATTGTAGCACAACATACTGATCTCTGAATAGCAGTAATCATAGTGTCTGCAAGCCCGTCATGGTGATGAGAGTTAGAGAAATCCATGAGATCACCAGATTGGCACATTGCCTACCAACATGTTTCACCTACTGTGGAGAACAAATGGACTAACACGGCTCCCTGGTTTTTGAACTAATGAGCCTGATAGTTCTCATCCTATCCAGGGATGTCTGGCCCTCATCAGTAGAAATAATAGATGAGCAAATTGAACACAGGTAGGAGAGTCAGTGGTTAAATCCTGTGGACTTTGAAGGCTGCAAGGAAAATAAAGGATGGCAGAAAGCAGTCATAGATGCTTGATAACCTGAGTTTCTAAGGATGATTCTGTGAAACTATTATTGGGAACTCTCAAAGGACTTGTTATATGTCTCTCAGATATAGTATTGTAAAGTTAGTCTACTATGACAGTCTGGCCTTAGTCTCAGTTTTATTAGGTTGGGTACATGAGTTGTAATCATGAGGCGGAAGCCAGCACATGTGCAGAATATATCTTTAACTTTTGATTTTATATTTACATTTTCCATACTTAATGATTCCCCTTCATAAGTCCAATATAGAACAGCATGAAGATATGAGGTTTCATGCATGCATCTTAATGCCTCTTAGTAGGGACATCGCAGGGTGGTTTCTAGCCTATGTTGGCTTGATACACTTTTAATCAGCATAGACAGGTCACCCTTTATATTTATATTTATATTTATTTAAGCTATTGCTTTATTTGACATTCAGAGAGGTCTTATAGTCTAGCTGCTAATATGATGAGCCTGGATTCATCATATATACAGGCTCTCATGCTTGTTTGCACATATCTTTTATGGTTGTGTATATATATTTTTTACATACTGTATGTATTTCCTCATTTTTCTCATTTTATTAGCTATGTATTTAGTTTATATGTTCATAGAAGGGAGGCATTTAGTTATGGTATTTGAACCAATGCCCCTTTCATTGATATGATTAAGTTTCAAGCAACTTCGGCAGTTGTTATAAACACGGCTTAATGCTTGTAAAGTTATGTATACTCTAGGCATTAGGACCCAGAAGAAGCCTTGTCTTCCTCAAGTCATCCTTCAGAAGCACGTGATTCTCCATATAGCTATGAACGCTTTTGGATGTGTACTATATACAAAGTAGAAATGGTTTGTAAACATATACATGGTTTTGGATCGTGAAATGTTTTACTGAGGCAAAGTAAGCTCTATTTTTATGTTGTATGCTTGGTCGTAGATTTTCAGCGTTCCTCATGTCTATTTTTGATATATTCACGCTAGTGAGCAGTGAGTTGTTTTATTTAGTTTTATTATGCTGAACACAGCAATGGCTGTTATGCTTGACGAAAATGAAGGTCAGCATAATACTGAACTAAAATGTATATCTGATGTTGTAGAATTCTTTGGAGCTGTTTTTAGATAAATTTTGTTGTTTGATTTGAATGATGGTTATGATTCATTATTACATTGCTATGTGCATAATTTATATGAACAGTTTTAGGTAATGCATTTTAAACTGTTTTTAAACTGTTTTTAAACTGTTTAGATTGTTTTTTGTCTCTATGACTACTAATTTATAACTGATTAATTGCATTTGTATGTTTAATGAGCCCGCCCAAAAGCTGTATATAAGCATTACAGATTTCATTTTGAATTGATATCTGAAGAAGCATAGCTTGGCTATGCGAAAGCGCTCATTTCATGTTATTTGAATAAAAGTTCTTGCTGTTTTTGAAGGATTGCCTATGGTCATTACTTGGGAGTTGCTGTAACCTATGTCCTGCTGATATTCGTGGTGGCTGCTTTCACATTTTTACAGAATATATCTTTAATGAGATAGTGTTGATATAGAATTAAAAGGTACATGCATTGTAGTTAAACTCAACACTGATCTGCAGCAAAATTTCCAAAGCAGTCTTTGATGCATTTTGTATCTGAATACCCTGCTGTAAAACACTTAAAAAGTTTTAAGTACTTATAAAGAGAAACTGACAGAGGGCCTTTTATATATACATAGATACCAAATATGGAGTCTCACAGTCATTTTACTATCCAATTTTAACTGCATTATACTCCCTTTTCCATTAGGAGTATGCATATAACTTCCTCCCAGGGTAAGAAACAAAAATCATGTCCAGAATGTGTCTTTGCTGAGTAGTTACTACATCAGAGCTAAAATCCTATATATTATACAAGACAAAACAAATATTTTGTGAATGCAAATGTGCTACTGAAAAAAATCCATGTCCTGAAGTAGGCAACATGCCACAGATAAATGGATTAAAATTCCTAAAGGAAGATTGTCATTCTTAAAGGAATTTTATAGCACAGTTTTAATAGTTTTGTTAAGAAATCTCTAAGATGGAGTAGCATATGATCTATCTGTCTATCTAGATGTATAAATAGGATCATAGGATCATATGATGTTATTAATCTAATGGCCTTAGGGCTTTAGAAGCTTAGCCAAGTTCTACCCTTATTTCCATGATCAGCACCTATTGCCCTTGTCCAAGAGGGACACATGTGGAACCCCCGTGATGAATTTATGGTTACCCATCCAGTCGTCCTGATTGCATTTGAAGAGGGCCAGTGAGGTGCTCTATTTGACATGAAGTAGGAGTATGTTCAAAAGGTGTGGTAACCTCTGGGAGACAAATCTGTCCCTCCAGCAGGTTCTATTAATGTCACATACCAAGTTAAGGTATTTAGAGTGAGTAACCAGTGCATCATTTGACTTGTGGATATGCAGTATTTCTAATAAAGCAGGGTCAGAGATTGCTTTATATGCAAGGCAGAAATTGCCTCTGAGTAGTCTGTATGAAACAAAATAAAATGACAGTGATTTCAGAAGATCCACATAGGAGAGATGCTGAAGAACTTGAATTTTCCTTGTGAGGAACCTTTGTGGTCTCTCCAATTGCTGCAGGTGCTTGAAAAGGTACATACCAAAAGGGGCATTGTACTCAATTATTTGCCTCAGGAGGAAAGAGTACAGGGAGATTATAGCTTCTTTTTTTTGGAGGCAATGTCCTTACTTATGAGCTAAGCAATATAGAATGCCCTTCTTACCACTGTGGAGACCTGGTGATGGTTAGCAGGAACATCACTCTTACTGAAAGGGATGATGACAATACATTTTTTGCATTGACTTTAAGGCCATGACTTTGGCACCAATCATTCGATTGTGCAAGACTCTCTTATAGGATACTGACATCATTTGGAGATTCTTTGACTGCTCCCAGTTTGCAGTCATCAGCAAACTTTGTCATCCACAGACCTTAATTTTTGCTTGTACTTCAGAGAAATAGATTCCAAACAGTAGATGTCCCAGGATTGATCCCTGTAGGACACCACTGGTTACAGGTCTGCTGTTGGAGGTGGATTCCTGTATTTTGATTGTATGTATTCTATCAGTGAGCCAGTTAGCAACCCATCTAATGATATAACGGTTGATACCTAGCTGTGTGAGTTTATCAATGATGCTTGATTGGGGACGGTGTCAAAAACCTTAGCAGTCTAGGTAGGCACAGATTTCCCTTCATCCATGACCTCGGTGACTATCTCAAAGATGCCCACCAGGTTTAACAGGCATGATCTCCCTTTGACAAATCCAAACTGAGTAGGGTCAAGAATTTGGAGATTATTCATGGCATTGCAGATAAGGGTAGTCAGGCTAATAGGGCTATAGTTCCTGAGGTCAGTGGAAGCACCACCTTTGTGCAAGAGAATAACAGTGGCTGTTTTCCATTCAGCTAGGACAAATCCAGTGCTTAGACTATGATTGAAAAGAGTACCCAAAGGTGCTGCTAATTCTTGTTGGACCCCATGTAGGATGCAGCCTGGGATGTTATCAGGTCCCATAGATGCTGTGTTTTTTGCCTTAGAGAGGACGTTTATGACCTGTTCTTAGAGATACAATGTAGGGAAAAGGTGGTAGGGATGTCATGTTGTAGATGTGGTGGAAACAGTGGACTGAAGTTTTCACAATACCTATCAGCCAACAGGTTAGCTAAGTCCACAGGCTCAGTATATGTGATATCATTAACTACCAGATCAGCACAAATCTGGCCCTTTACTTTTACATTACAGATGTAACTAAAAAATGCCTTATGGTTGTCCCTTAGTTGAGGAAGCTAATTTGGAATAGTAGTTTGCTTTGGAGGACTTCACAAGAAGTTTTATTTGCTTGTTTAAGCTAAGGAGGGAGTGTTTCCAGTTTAGGGCTTGCTCCCTCTTATTCTTAGACAGCAATTTCTCCTTATTGTAAAGCCTGTTAATGGCAGTTCTCCACCAGGCCATTTTGCTCTTCCTTAAGGAGCTTGTTTTGGTCCTATCTGGTATGACCAAGTCAATACAGTTATACGGGTGTTTGTATAAAGCATTGGTGTAGAACTCAGCACAGTTGCCAGTTCCATCTGAGGTAGGAGGTGCAGTGAAGCTATTTATACCATTCTGTAAGAGGTTACAATCTGCTTTGGAGAAGTTTTTTAGTTGCTGCTGGGAGGGGGGATGTTGTGTGTGATAGTTACTTCAAATGAGACTGATTTGTGGTCAGATCCCACCAAGGAAAACCTCATAGTGGGGTGCTACAGTCATCTACCATATTGGTAAGCACCAGATCTAGGATGTTGGCACCACTTGTGGGGGTGTCAACCAGCTGGACCAGGGCATTGGAGTTAACGAAGTCAAGAAACCTTTGGGCAAGTGAGTCTGAGCATGAGCAATTTACCCAGTCAATGGATGGGTAGTTATAGTCACCCAAAACCATGGTGGATGGATATATCTTGATAGACTCAAGTAGATGCAAATAGGAAGAGTGGGTGTCCTGATGTCCTGATTCATGGAGGGGGTCCTGTAGCTGGTAATGACTTGAATAGATGCCCTACCAACAGTTAATTGCACTTGAAGTATCTCCAGAGAATAATTCTGTTTAACCAATCTGGAGGTGTATTTATCTTTAATGATATTGATGCACCACCTTCTTTAGTTTTCATGCCTTCAGTTTGTGGTCTGATCATGTGGAAGAAGGTGTAACCTGCTATGGCTGGGGATCTCTCCACAGCCTTGAACCAGGTCTCTGTGACTGCACAAATGTCTGCTTCTTCCAAGG
Organism: Protopterus annectens; assembly: GCF_019279795.1. Classification (NCBI taxonomy): domain Eukaryota; kingdom Metazoa; phylum Chordata; order Ceratodontiformes; family Protopteridae; genus Protopterus; species Protopterus annectens. The sequence continues at coordinate 1,411,766,257 of NC_056725.1, forward strand.
TGAGGATTGTTTCCAGTGAGTGCAGTTTCATGTTAAGACTCCTAGCATTTAGCGGCATAATGTTGAGGTTGCTTTTAGATGGAGTTTTTACGTCAGGAATTTTGTCCTTGAGACACTGCCTAAAAAGGCACTATGGGGTTGGCAAGAGCCTTAGCCAGTAACCGAAATCCCAGGGGTTACAGCTGAAGACCATCTCTGGCAAAACATTGAAGTCTATCGATCATGTCATCCCAGGCTGACAGATACTGGATCCCCTTAGAATGACACCAGAAACTAAGCCAATTACTGAAGTAAGTAATTTCTGTTTGTATTGAGGCATCATTCTAGGTGAAGGTAAAATGCTGCATAAGGCTAGGGACATACCTGCCTGAGACACATAATCCGAGAGCTCAGTCATGTCTCTCTTCATATAGTCCAGAGAGGTGTGTCTCAAGTTATTCACACCAACATTGACTAAGACATTGTCACAACGGTGTGATATGGCAGATCCTAGCACCTGACAGAGAGCTGAACATGACCTTTTCCTTATCCAGCTTGGTGAAAGGGACATCTGTGTGTCTCACAATGGAATTACCTATGACTAATATGTTTGGTTTTATGTTTTGACTTAAGGGCTTGATAAGTGAGACATTGGTGTGTGAGCTATTATGTGCACTGTGTTCTGCAGAGGAAGTATTATGTGTAGCTTGCTTGTGTGTGTGTTTGGGATGTCTCTGGTGTTTAGGTATGTTTCTGGTGAGGGCCTCCACATATGTAGGCATGTGTGATGTGTGTTTGAGTGGAGTAGGAGGTGAGATGTGCATGCTGACAAGCCACTCATTGCCATATTTACTGACCGGTGTGTGAGAGAGCATGGATTCAAGGCTCTTAATACAGTTGCATCTTTCACATCTTGAGTTTGTGCAGACTAGGAGTAGAGGGTTGTCAGTGAACATGAGGCAGTTGCTACACTGCCTCAGGATGCTCTTGTCAACAAAGCTGGTAGATATATATATATATATATATATACATATATATATATATATATATATATATATATATATATATATATATATATATATATATATATATATATATATATATATATATATATATATATATATATATATACACATATATATATATATATATATATATACATATATATATACACACACACACACACATACATATATATATATACATATATATATATATATATATATATATATGGGTCTACCTGAGATGGTCGACAATTCATTTGGTCGACAAGCATGTTATGTGGGGGGCTTCGCTCTCCACACTCCCCAATGTGGGGGGCTGTGCCCCCCACACACCCCCTAACTATATATATCAATTCCAGGGTCGCACAACATTGGGGAGGGGGGCAAATCTGCCTGTCGACCAAATGAATTGTCGACCAAATGAAAGTCGATCAAATGGCTTGTCGACCATCTCAGGTAGACCCATATATATATATATATATATATATATATATATATATATATAAATATATACACACCAAACATAAAGTTTCATAGGCACTTCACTCTCATAGACTGATATGCTTTGCTGCATTTTCCCATTTTCCATTAGGCATGGGTGTTTGGATTGTCTTCTTGATGCGGAATACAGCATATCTCCAGATTATATCCTTAATGAGTTTTCATTACATCAGATCTAAAACTCCTATGTATTTTATTATAGAAAACAAAATTTTGTAACTGGCATTTGACATCAACAAAATTCCATGCGATG
>NC_056725.1:1411772993-1411877993 GCF_019279795.1 Protopterus annectens
GCAGGCCCTCCGTCTCCATGGCTGGCATCCTGTTGGACAGGATGTTGCCAAACAGACCTACCAAAAATATGTATGGAAATATCTTCTGATGATCATCATTGCTGTTGGTGGCCAAGACTACATATACTTGCAGGTCCACTCACCTGTGTAATTGAAAAAAACAGCTGTCCGCCCTGCAGATGTAGGTAGGTTGATGGGAGGTGGGTCGCTAGTTGAGCAACCTCTGACAGAGCTGAAGGAGTTTCTGTTCTTTGTCAGAGACAGTCGAGTATCTATGCAGTCCCACCATGCTGTGTTAGACATCAGATCAGAGTAGCATTGTACCCCTAGAATATCAATAGGAGATGCCCCAGGTGAGAAGTGTGATAGCTGTATTTACATAAAAAAGTATTTACATTTTCCAAGTATTCACTGCTTATCTCACTAATGAATGCATGTTTTGCATACCAGAGGAGCATCAGAGATACAGCCTGCAAGGGCACCTGCATGAGCTAAATTATTTACCTGTATTGTTGGGAAACACTGTAGTATTACATCAGTTTTGGGAGTATGTTCAAGGTGATGGGTAGACACAGTGGGATTTGTGATTTTTTGTCTTCACAGATCAATCACTATCTGGCAACACATTTGTGGAACTACCATCCCCTGATGTTAGAGAATAATTTACCATTGTTGGTGGTGATGCATGATCAGGGTGGGTATGAGAAAGAAAGTGTGAGCACTGGATCCCCTATGCACTCCACAGATAAACTGTGCCTATGGCAACCTATAAGCTACACACCATGGTGGAAGGACAGGTTACTAGGGGCAATTAAAGTTAAGGTGGTGTAATGCCCCTACAGAGTCATCTGTATCTGTCTTAAGCCCCATACGGTGAGGGTGTATACACAGGGAGTCAGTACTGGCTCCAGGGTATATCCAGCATTGCCAACAAGATGCACCTGGAGAAAAATAACCCCCTCACAAACCATTAGTAGAGTTGACGTATGTGACATATACACATTGTAGATGATGCCATGTACATTACAAACAACTTGTCAGTTAGTGGATCGATAACCTTTACAGTTTACATACCATCCTTCCAGGTGCAGTCTACTGGCACCATCACCTCAGGGAAATAAGCTAAATCATAGAAGACTTGCATGGTGTTTGCTTTCTCTACTGCTGTACATGCCCCCCACACACACACACACACACACACACACACACACACACACATGCTGCAGCATAGAACTCAGGAACTGATGGTGTATTCTCAAAGAAGATGGCTGACATACCCCCACTGTGTCACCTGTTGGTCATTGGTTATTCCCTGTAACTAGTATGCATAATGCTGCCATCCTAATTTGCCTTATTTGTAAAAACGGCATCCTGTTTTTAATAATGTTGCTCATTACCATCTGTTTATACAGCCATTAGTATATACTGTATCCAGCTCTACTAATCGGGATTCCCCATTTGTGCTATGTGTGTCTCTGAATCCCACAACCTGTGCATGGCTGAAATCACTAAAAATACTTACCAGACTTCAGCTAAGGTTTCTGAATCCCAGGGTATATCCCTACATAACATATCTTATGATATTCAAGACATTTGATTGAAGTATACAAACAATGCTGCATATTTTAGCATTTTCAAACATTTTCTAGCAACAGAAAAGGCAATCAACATATTGTCTTTTAACAACTCATCACAGAACTCTAAAATCTAAGCTCTCACCATTAAAAATATTAATTTTATTCAACTAGAGAACATACTAAACTTGTTTATGATTGATAAAATACCTAACTAATTAAACATTTCTACCGAGACTGTGCCTTCATTTACAGGTCATCTCTAAGTAGTATAAAAGTTATACAAATATATGAATACCTAGTCAGTACATGGGGTAGAAGTTAATATTGTAAATTAAAAAAATCCTTAAATTCTAACCTTCCTTTCTGGTAAATTCATGCTGGTGCAAAAATATGCAGTTTTCAAAAAAATAATGTGTCAGGAACAAAATAAGAATTTGTCTATTAGTAAGCACAATCAAAAGGAAATATAATATCCATAATATATCGCTATACTATTACTGACACTCTTATTTAAAAAGGAGTGGAATTATATACCACTGTCAAAGATTGGGAGGATGGCTGAATGGTTAAGGTATTTACCTTACAAAAACAAAGTGCAGGGTTTGAGTTTCACAAGGCATAATTGGCTAGGCTTAAAATGGCTTGCAAGGGCAGTTAGCTTCATACTAATCTATGAACCTATAAGATGGCTAGGAAAAAGTCATTGTTAAATTTAACCACAAGTTTGCACATCATTTGCAGTGACAGATTCATAAATATACATAATCATGTTTTGTTTTGAAGGTTCAATAAAATAAACTTAAACTTAAAATAAACACAAACTTATTTAATTGTATTCTTTACCTCATTTAATTTAGATTTTATATGTGAATAACTGTGTATAACACAATGTAATGTGGAGCTTTTCTCCCCGGGCCTCCACTGAAAATGGGCTCCCTGAGCCCAGTGAACCTCCCTGGTCATCAAACTGAAATAAATAATTAAATACATAAATAATAAATCTATCACAAGAATAAAATTATTTATCCACATATTCTTATTTTTATCTTCACTTTTCAAAATGTATGAAATATGTAGTACACCGAATGAACACTTCTGTGTATATTAATAAGAACTGGCAATATCTTATTTCATTAAATACTATTGGCCAACAGGGTGCTGGTGGAAATTGGGCTAATGTTGGCTAAAGGAGGAGAAGAGGGGGATGGCATGCCCGAAGGCAGGTATAGGCTAGGACTGTGATAGTGAGGGTCGGAACTTTGAATGTTGGCAGTATGACTGGTATAGGGAGAGAGCTAGCTGATATGATGGACCAAAGGAAGGTTGGTATATTGTGTCTGCAAGAGACCAGATGGAAGGGGAGCAAGGCTAGGTGTATCGTAGGCGGTTTCAAATTGTTTTATCATAGTGTGGGTGGGAGGAGAAATGGCATAGGCATTATCCTGAAGGAAAAGTATGCTAAGAGTGTTTTGGAGGTGAAAAGAGTGTCTGAAAGAGTGATGTTTATGAAGCTGGAAATTGATGGTGTAATGAATGTTGTTAGTGCATATGCTCCACAAGTTGGGTGTGCGATGGATGAGAAAGAAAAATTTTAGAGTGAGTTGGATGAAGTGGTGATGACTGTACCCAAGGGTGAGAGACTGGTGATTGGAGCAGATTTCAATGGGCATGTTGGTGAAGGAAACAGAGGGGATGAGGAAGTGATGGGTAGGTATGGTGTTAAGCAAAGGAATGCAGAAGGTCAGATGGTAGTGGATTTTGCGAAAAGGATGGACAGGGCTGTGATGAATATGTATTTTAACAAGAGGGAGGAGCATAGGGTGACATACAAGAGTGGAGGAAGATGCACACAGGTGGATTATATCTTATGTAGAAGGGCCAGTCTGAAGGAGATTGGAGACTGTAAAGTGGTGGCAGGGGAAATTGTAGTTAGGCAGCATAGGATGGTGGTTTGTAGGATGACATTGGTGATCAAGAAGAGGAGGATGAGTGTGAGAGCAGCACCAAGGATCAAATGGTGGAATTTGAAAAAGGGTAATTGTGAGATGATGTTCAGGGAAGAGTTAAGACAGGCACTGGGTGGCAGTGAAGTTACCGAATAGCTGGGTAACTACAACAGAGCTAGTAAGAGAGATGGCTAGAAAGGTGCTTGGTGTGACATCTGGAAAGAGGAAGGAGGACAAGGAGACCTGGTGGTGGAATGAAGAAGTACAGGAGAGTATACAAAGAAAGAGGTTGGTGAAGAAGAAATGAGATTGTCAGAGAGATGAAGAAAGTAGACAAGAGTATAAGGAGATGAGGTGCATGGTAAAGAGGAGGTGGTGAAGGCTAAGGATAAGGTGTATGAAGAGTTGTACAAAAGGGTGGACACTAAGGAGGGAGAAAAGGACCTGTACCAATTGGCTAGACAGAGGGACCGAGCTAGAAAAGATGTGCAGCAGGTAAGGGTGATAAAGGATAATGAGGGAAACGTACTCACAAGCGAGGAGAGTGTGTTAAGCAGATGGAAAGAGTACTTTGCGGGGCTGATGAATGAAGAGAATGAGAGGGAGAGAAGGTTGGATGATGTGCGCATAGTGAATCATGAAGTGCAGTGGATTAGCAAGGAGGAAGTAAGGATAGCTATGAAGAGGATGAAGAACGGAAAGACTGTTGGTCCAGATGACATACCTGTGGAAGCATGGAGGTGTTTAGGCGAAATGGCAGTGGAGTTTTTAACTAGATTGTTTAATGAAATCTTGGAAAGTGAGAGGATGCCTGAGGAATGAAGAAAAAGTGTATTGGTACCAACTTTTAAGAATAAGGGTGATGTGCAGAGCTGTAGTAACTACAGAGGGATTAAACTGATCAGTCACAGCATGAAGTTGTGGGAAAGAGTAGTGGAAGCTAGGTTATGAAGGGAGGTGATGATTAGTGATCAGCAGTATGGTTCCATGCCATGAAAGAGCACTACAGATGCGATGTTTGCTCTGAGATTGTTGATGGAGAAGTACAGAGAAGGTCAGAAGGAGTTGCATTGTGTCTTTGTGGATTTAGAGAAAGCATATGACAGGGTGCCTAGAGAGGAGTTGTGGTATTGTATGAGGAAGTTGGGAGTGTCAGAGAAGTATGTAAGAGTGGTACAGGATATGTACGAGGGTAGTGTGACAGTGGTGAGGTCTGCAGTGGGAGTGACGGATGCGTTTAAGGTGGAGGTGGGATTACATCAAGGATCAGCTGTGAGCCCTTTCTTATTTGCAATGGTGATGGACAGGTTGACAGACGAGATCAGACAGGAGTCCCCATGGACTATGATGTTTGCAGATGACATTGTGATCTGTAGTGAGAGTAGGGAACAGGTGGAGGGGACCCTGGAGAGGTGGAGATATGCTCTAGAGAGAAGAGGAATGAAGGTCAGCTGGACTAAGACAGAATATATGTGTGTGAATGAGAGGGAGGATAGATGAATGGTGAGGATGCAGGGAGTAGAGGTGGCAAAGGTGGAAGAGTTTAAATACTTGGGATCAACAGTTCAGAGAAATGGTGATTGTGGAAGAGAGTTGAAGAAGAGAGTACAGGCAGGATGGAGCGGATGGAGAAGAGTGTCAGGAGTGATTTGTGACAGACAAGTACCAGTAAGAGTGAAAGGGAAGGTCTATAAGAGGGTAGTGAGACCAGCTATGTTATATGGGTTTGAGAAAGTGGCATTGACAAAAAGGCAGGATTCAGAGCTTGACATGGCAGAGATGAAGATGTTAAGATTTGCACTGTGTGTGATGAGGATGGACAGGATTAGGAATAAGTATATTAGAGGGACAGCCCAGGTTGGAAGGTTTGGAGACAAAGCCAGTGAGGCAAGATTACGTTGGTTTGGACATGTGCTGAGGAGGGATGCAGAGTATATTGGGAAAAAGATGCTAAGGATGAAGCTGCCAGGTAACAGGAAAAGAGGAAGGCCTAAGATAAGATTCATGGATGTGGTGAGAGAGGACATGCAGGTGGTTGGTGTGACAGAGCAAGATGCAGAGGACAGGAAGAAATGGAAACAGTTGATCAGCTGTGGCGACCCCTAACGGGAGCAGCCGAAAGAAGAAGAAGATTAAATAAAACCTTCTATTTATAGTAAATACATAAATTAAGTAAATTACTGACATTTTGTATTTTTTGTTTATAGCCGATTTCAGTGCTATGACAAGTAATATTGTTTATATTAGTAATAAACAAGAAACTTCTATGTAGCAGAATAAGTAGATGATATGATGATGCATGATAAAAATTTACCCAGAGTAATAAGTGTAATGTAAATCAAACTTTCCGGTTCATTTTCCTCAAATATAAATAAGAAGTGTTTGAGTCAGAATTATTTCACCTACCTTATCAGTAAGTGTATATTTTGAAATGTTGTAATGAAAGAGGTCAGAAAAATAAGCAGAGCATTCTAGTGCAAAATTTTAAGCTGAACTCCATACCTTTGGAATGCCTACTCAGCTTAATGTTACAGTACTTAAATCTTGCCTCCAAATATTTTAATACATTTTTTTTGCATCTGTTTTCTTCTCCATTGTCCACTGACCATTAGCTCTCATCACCAGCCACCCTAAAGATCCATGAGTTGTCTTTGAAAGAGCTCCATAGTTTATTCAGAGAAGGAAAAAGGATCAGGTGAACTTGGAGTTTGACCATCATATATGTGGATGGGGCAACACTTTATAAGCTCGAAATACTGAAATCTCGAATTTCAGTATCTCGAGTTCATAAAGTGGAAGGATCAGAAGATCACAACCCCAGAAGCGTGAAATTCAAAATTTTGAATGCGGGAGATTTTGACTTAGTGGTTCTGGTACTGCACTGTGTTCGGGGATTCAGGTAAGTGTTTATGTTTAAGGGTGTTGGGTAGGGGCTGTAGTGTACATTAGTGCGTGCGAAAGGAATGTAGTTTGTGTGGTGGTGTTTTGTGTCTGTGTGTATGTAGTGCAACCTTGGAGTTAGAATATTTAAGTAGGGGGATGTGGGGGGGTGCAGTCCCCCACATGGGGGATGCAGGAGGGCTTGCCCCCTGCATATCATAAGGGTAGGTGTGTGTGCTTATTTAGTTGTGTGTGTGTGTGTGCGTGTTGTAATGGTGTTTGAAAGTGTTGGGAGTTTGAATTTCACTGTTTTGTGGTTTCGGGATTTAGGGCTTCGTGATTGTGTCGTTTTGGGTATTTGGATTTTCTACTTTATAGGCTCAAGATTCTATAATTCGAGATTTCAGTATTTCGAGCTTATAAAGTGAATCCTTGGATGGGCATAATTTTGTTCTTACCCCTTAGCTACCCATTCATGCCCAGTAAGCATTCAAGGGGAGCTTGCAGTAGGTACAGCACAAGACTGTCACCCACTTGCCAGAATGATGTGAGCCCGCACATGACCACATCTCCTAGCAGAAGCACACTAGGTGCATTTCTCTGGTGTTTACCACGAAATTGGTATGCTTTATGTGCCCCTGCTCCTGAGCATGTGCTGCAACCCTCAGCCCTCACTCCAGAGAGGTAAATGGAGATAGTACCTTCACTACTCTCCCTCCTGAGCCTACCCACCCAAAGCACTATTCCAACTTGGGTCACCTGCATCATAGTCAGGGTTTTATCCTTCTATGTCAATGGAGTGGAATCAAATCTTTTAATTTATTGGCCAGCATCTCTGTTTTCTCCATATGATTTCTGAATATTTTTTAAATAAAATAAGAATCCATTTTTGTTTCAGATTCACTTCTCTTGGATGACACCTACAAATCCTGGTTCTCCTGTTTAAGAGCATATAAATTATCTATAATTTACTAAAAATCATTTGTTGAAATGCATTCATTTTATTCATAATGACTGTGCCTAGTCTGTGATTTTGTCCCAAAGCCCATCAGATATTTGGAATGAGCAAGAAGCGGAATTAGACTTCGGGACCAAAGTCACCAAAATGCATTTGGGAGCAATGTCTGCTCAGCTACCGAACTATCTTCTTTAAGCAAATCAGCAATGACCAGAGAAGGCATTGAACTAGAGTGCTTTAAGTACTGCGTTTCAGCCACTAACTGATGAATGTGGCAGTGCTACAATGCCTTGTATTTTATTTCATTAGACTTACAGCATTGTCCAATATTTTTATTTGTCTGGGTTTCTTTTGTAGCCACTGTAATCATAGCAAGTGCTTTTCATTTATATTTTTGAAAAGAAAGAAAGTCAATTAGTCAAAAAATTGTTAAGTATAGTTTCCATTTATCTTAACAGAGTTGAAATACAACATGATAGTGGAGAGCATCAATGAACAGATGCAGTTTAATCCTCCCATATCATTACTGTTTTTGCCTTCGGAGTGCCTTCATTTTCTTTAGATACATTAATCAGACTGAGCTGACTTTGATGTTTCTTCCATCTTTTATTTTTAGTGGAGTTAATAATGAAAGGTTAACTGTATTCATAGGTCCATGGGTTATTACTAGGCAGTTGGCCTTGGAAAACAAGGAGAAGCCTGCCCATTGCAACATAATATACGAGTTAATAAGTCTATGTTAATTTCATTTTCCCCACTTCGAACACAAGGGAAACACCGTCACTTTTCTTTGGTCATTTTGTGGCAACTATGGGCAACTATGGAGCAGCTCAGCAGAAGCGTCTGTGCTACTTCTAGTCTAACTCCTACAGCAAAGCTATGGCTTTCCTGCCTGAAATTTAAATTCATGTTTATTTAAGTAAGCACAGTGCAAGCAATGTTGAATGTGTATAATACCAGGACATCTTTTGGTTACTTTGGCTCAGATAATTTTTATGTCTGTATTTTTGGTGTCAGCCCTACCAGAATCAGAGGTTTTGTGGACTTTTTGGAACACTTTCAACTGCTTCTGTTTGCAGTATCATCCCTGCCAGGATCTGAGGTTCATGGACTAAGTTGGAATAGTTTTCACTGCCTCAGCTAAATACATTGAGAAACAAGGCATTTTGCTGCCTTACATTTGTAGTGCGAGTACCAGAACAGTGCCAGTATTTTGATATCAACAGCACTTCTTGACACTGACTGTGGACATCAGTGAGCTTAGAATTAATAGTTACCGTTTATGCAATAATGGGCTAGGGGAATATTTTTGCTCCCATATGATCTGTGATGCCACATTTTGGCTGTACCTTCTGTTCCGTGTTATGTTTAGTTTATTATGTCATACTAGACTGCCCCGCTTCTTGATTCTGACGTTTTTATTATTTGTGGTGAGAATGCCGCACACATATCATGTTTTTTTTTTTTTTTTAATTTGTCTGTCTAGTATTACATGAGCCTGTTTTTTCTTGGGAATCAAAGAGTTTAGAACATTAGTTACAGCTTGTACACATCTTAGCTCTCATCTTGTCTGGGATGTTACTGACTTGGAGATTTGGTTCAACCTCATGTAGTCAACATTATCTTTTATTTTGTTCATTTAATTTTGCTCCACTGCTACTTATTTTTAAAGAATATATCTGTTCTTATTGTATTACATTTAGCTACTGGGCAGTTTATTCATATAGTTTGAGTTTATGCTTATCAACTGATTACTGATTTTCACTTGGAATGCATAAACCAGTGCATATTACAACTGCTTTTGCTTTTATATGGAATTCACTGTACTGTAATCTCTCATTCTCTCACTCTCTCTCTCTCTCTCTCTCTCTCACTATCTATCTATCTATCTATCTATCTATCTATCTATCTATCTATCTACTTACTTATTTCAGTTTATTAACAAGCTGAGTGAGCTGGTCAAGTGATCATTTTCAGTTACAACCTGAGCAAAATGACAAAAACATTACACATATCATTTACATTGAAAATTACATATGAATTTACACTGTTGATAAACATAGTAGCAAAGATGCAGAGTTTGAAAAATAAATGATAAATGCATTTATCTTGTATGTATATTCTAAAGAAAAATGAGAGACAGGCAAGAATAAAACAAGGTAACTCCCACAAAGAATAAAAATCAACAGATTAAGTCGTGCCTTTACAAAGAAAATTGATAAGTGGAGAATGTATATATTTATTTCTTATATTTTGATATATATTATATTTGGTAGGTGGACTGATCCTCAGACCATTTTCAGATGCAATCCAGGCCCGTAAGGCAACAATTACATTGAGTGCAAATCAGAACAGTGAGACAAAGAGCAAGATATTCAAGAACATCTAAGATGATAAACAAATTGCAGTTAAAACAAGTTGCAAACATATATCATTTAAGACAAGTTCCAAAAAATATGCTGATATGTAGATAATCACATTCTCAACATTTGGTATACAACATGACCATTGCAGCACAGGCTATACAAATAAAACATGAGACTTTTACTCAGCCCTCATCAGGTCAGCCAATGAGTATAATGCTCCCTTTGGCATCTATCTATCCAGACACATGCAACAGCTGGGACCCAAAAGAGACACCTTACTAAAAGGATACAAGGCCTAAACAATATGTCCTATATGGACAGATTCAAAGCCCTGTAGCTATACTCGATATCCTACAGACTGCTAAGAGGTAAGCTGTATCTAGTGTACAAGGCATCCTCCAACCCAACACTGATAGAATTATTGCACATCAACAAGCCAAATAGCATCAGAAATAGTCTAGGGAGCAGACTCCCCATCCATGTAAAACAAAGCTCCTCCCTGTTCATATTCAAAAGCAACTTGGATTTATGGATAACAAACAAAATTTACCCCAGGACTGACTCCTGTACTGCTAGTGGACAGAGGAATGCTTTATCCCACACATGAGCCCCCTCAAATTATCTATAGTATGATCCCACTTATTCTCATTATGGGTAATATATAATTATTGACCATGGGATGTATAAGGCCAATCTAACACCAAATGGGACAGGTTAATTTCAGCACCTAAAGGGAAATTGGCTAGGCTTAAAATGGCCTGCAAAGGTGGCTAGCCAAGTACTTACCTAGTAACCTATGAATTGTTCTGAGTATGATATTTACAGCACATATAGGAAGTTATTTTGCAGCATATGATAACAAATGGCTAGAGAATGGTAGAATTTTTATGTACTCGTTATAACATAATGTGAACAGAGCTTTAGGAGAGACTTTATTTACTGTGATAGCTGTAACCACTTGGGTTAGTTTCCTAACTGCTTGGTGTGATATATGTTTAGACTGCCTTTTTCTTTTTAACAGGACCATGATGCATCATTGAACAATCTCTCTTTCAGTATATTTTTGAAATTGTCTAGTGTGTCTTATTTTCTGGTTTCAGATGGGAAATGATTCCATATTGTCAAGGCCAATTTAGAGAAGTCTGTCTTTCACTAATAGTGGTTAGTTTTTTTGAATCTGGGTCTAACTAAGGATATGGCATTATCAGCATCATCTCTTAGCAAAACTATGACTAACCTTTGTCATTGACACATTTATAGTTTGAATATTTGATAAGCTAAGTTTTTTTTTTAGCTGTTTTAGGTGGAGATGTAAACAGTTTTTTTAAGGCTGATTGGTCACATGTTTTCTGTGACTGCTCACATTTATCTGCTTACTGGAAGAAGATAAATTGTCTTCAGGCTTAGTGGTTTGACAACTTTGTGCTAAAAATCATTAATATTATTCAACATTCCTGATAATTTCCTGATAAATAATGAGAACTGCTACCTGATATGGACCATTCTGGCTGTAGCAAGAAAAAATATAACCTGGAGATGGAAGAAATTCTCACTGTCAAAATTTGAAGAATTCCTGACTTCTCTACCAGGACTAGCTGAGAAAGACAGCAAGAAAACAATATATCCTAAATTTCTCATAACATCTCCATGAACTAAAGTTCTCTTGCTGATTGAGAAATATTAAAATGTTGACTCCTCTATGAATTCTAAAACATAACTTATTATTTGTAACATGTTGAGTATTTAGTGATTCTTTTATTTCAGTTTCATACTTTAGTTGTATCATCTGACATGCTTTTTATGTATTGTATATAGTTAATATACTTGTTCTTTGAAACACTGGCAAATTTCTAAAATCTTAATAAAAATGCTCAAAATGATTTAACTTGTTTTCAAAAGTGAGAGTGATTTTCGATTTCACATAGATCAGCAGTGCATTCCAGGTGGCAGGAGTAATTATAGAGAAGGCTTTTACAACTATTGAAACATGATAGAGGGGGGAGGGTTCTATCCAAATGCAAGGCCCTTTAGCTTTTAAGTGAGTAATCAAAGGAGTGTATTATTAGTGTTGATCTAAGAGTGGACAGTAGAATTCACATAGTATTGTAAAGGTAAAAGAGAGGTGAGAAGAAATTATATATAATGTCATTGGTAGCCAGTCAGCTTTTTCAGTTCAGAAACAGTGATGTTCATTACCAGGAGTAAGATGAATAAGTCTCAGTAGTTTATTTTCTGATTTTCTAAGGAGTACAAATATGTAGAGCAGAACTGGGAGTTATTATTGTTAATGCATATAGTAGCTGGGGATGAGGACATTAATGGCTACTACTTATCTTGCTACAGGAGTTAGGAGCTTGGAAATGTTATAAAGCATCTTACTCTGATTTAAAACCCGTGCCAACAAAGTTACTTTATGGAAGAGAAGCATTAAAGTTTGATCAATAATAATAACATCTAAATATTTCATTTATTTATTTTATTTTACATTTGTTTACCGGATAAGTCCGACTGGGATAACACCCATTTTCAGCGGAGGCCCGGGGAGAAAAGCACAATATACAGAGATTATACAAAAACATAGAGAAGAAATTATACAAAACCTATACAGGAAATTATACAAAAAATATGTACAAGACATACAGTGCACCAGAAGCTACATTCTATGCTATTACAGCTGACATTTGTATTATACTGTCATCTGATATAATTCCTTATTATAGTGCAGCTTATCTTCAGAAAGAAGAGAGTATCCCACTTGAGTGCTTTATAGCTCAATTCCTGCCTACCTGCCAGCTTGAATGCCTCCCACAAGCTATTAAGACAGTTTCTGTTGTTTCATAAAAACTTATTTCGAGAACAAGAAGAGTTGAAAAGTGAATGAAGATGAGGGCTTCTTGCCATATAATGTCCAGTGTATGAGATGCCTACTGCCACTCTCACAGCAAACATAGTGCTTTTGTGGGAAATGTAATCTTGTCTCAGTATTAAAGACACTTACCAGACAAAATTGGAGCTGTGTATCCCAGTGTGCATTGTAAGCAGTGAGTCACAAAGTGGAGCATTGCTGAAAGCATGGCGAATGGCAATGGAGCATCTGTCTAGTAAACAGTTTAAAGTTAGGCAAGAAGCTGGCTTAGCTCAGTTGCAGAGTTTGGAGCAAGTACTTGCAGTTACTTAACATTAATATATCTTAAACAGCTTGGTATTTAGATCACTTTGTTCACCTGCTGTCTTACTTTAAGACTAAGAATCAGATAAGCATTTGTTAGGTACTCCATTTGTTCAGTTTTATTTGCATTGATTATTTATTGCTACAAGTAAATTATAAAATGGGCTCTTAGTGCAGAACTGCACTCTGTGTTAGTACAGCTGTGCTGTGAGCTGTGTTGTTGACAGAATGTGGCTGGTAATATCTCTTTGGTTCTGGTAGACAGCATATTTGGCAGTGCAGAAATGCGGTAGTAAAGGCAGGGAAGGCTATTAATAGTTGCCTGAATTAGCATCAAACCGAAGGGATTTGGATATGCCGTACATTGAGGGAGAGATGGACTGGAAACAGAAACCACAACACATCCCAAAGTCAGTGTAGTGAGAAATACAATTGCTTTACTATGTTTCATATTACACAGGCTGGCATTGTTCAGGCTTTTTTTTTGTTCATTCTGTCAACCATGTAAACCCACTGGACAAGTGTTCCTCTTTAGGGAACCAGGGAGCATGGAGCATTACTGCCTGGTAATGTGACTTACTCAGGGTCAACCAGTAGGTAAATGGAGGCAGGAACAATCAAACATTGTACCCGTGAATACAGTAAACAACTTGTTAACAGATCAGAGCCTCGTTTGTGTTAATTGTTGCTTCATTACAATAACTCTGTCAGTATACAGTTTAGCTAAGCTTTAATCTAAGGGATACAACGTTGCTCTGGAATTGCTAGTAGATCAATTTCACATTAAACTTTGGGGTTTCATTTGTATCCTATCCAGTAAACTCTTCAGTCTTAAACATTACTGTGTTTTATGTTTCTTTCTAGTAAGACAGATAGAGAGTGAAAAAGAAATACTAATTCAGCCAAAGTCATGCATTATGCCATCTTTTTTATATTGATGCCCTTTAATATCTGTTATGGTTTCATTATCATTTCTGAAGCAGCTTATTTCTGTTAACTGTCAAGGGGTACATCGCCTGGATTGGTTGGAAATGCTCTAAAATGCAACACAGAGCATCTAATATGGCTTTTTGGGTCCTAGTGGTTCCAGTTGATCAGCAGCATTTAAGTATTTCTTCTAGATTACTTGAAATTCCCAGTAATGAAGCCAAATGAGTTGTTTGATTTTATAAGGATTTCTAGCTCACCTAACCTACTTAATTTTCTGGTTCACAGAAGATGTTCTACGCCAGAAATTGTTCTGAACACCCATGCTTACTTAACATTCATCAGGCCTGTATGTTGTCATGAAGAACAGAAAGCTGAAAAGAATTAGAAATAAAGAGGTTTTTATCATGTGAAACATCAGACATGATGATCAGAGATACTTCTGACTTTTCTTCTATGGACACAGACTAGCAGATTTGTTTAGAGATTTGTCTTTTTATACCATATCATTCCACAAGTATTTGATGGACAGATTGTGTCACTTCTTATCTATTATAAGAATCGTCAGTAATACCCAAAATTTTCAAAACATATACTTCTATGGTGCGATCTGGCAAAAGTTTTCTTTCCAAGTTGGAACCGTGTCTTTTCACACAAAACTTTTTTCCTTTATTAATAATTTTATTGTTACCTGAAAAACTGATGATTTTTTCCTCCTATTGCTCAATTTTATTTAATTATATTTCAAACTTTTTGTGCTGCTATGTGAACTTAGTAGTGGATTGACTTAAAAAAGATGGAGTTTACTATAGGTGCTTGACTTCCAAGTGCAAAAAAAACACTAATGGGAAGTAAGTTTTAAGAGTTAGAGTTAGGACTCTGATAGCGCTATGGGTGCTAAGTAATTATGGGAGATTATATTAGTGGGAGTTTGACTACTGGCCTATTTAAGCAAGTCCCACCTTGATGGGACTGCTACATATTCACAAGTCATTCTCCACTCAAGTAACTTGCATGGGTAGCCTTAAACTGGTCTGTGAGATCAACAGGACTTGTTGACAGGACAGATTTGTGTCCCAGAGACTCCCCCATTTGTGGAATAGACTCCTTCTTCACGTGAAGTAGAGTACCTATTTACCCCTTTTTAAGTACAACCTGGATAACTGGATGGGAAACAGAAAATACACCCCTGGGATTCCACGCATGTCCCTGTTGGACAGGGGCATTGGATGATGACGTGTCTAAACATGGGCTAAACTCTTGGCTATGCTAATAAGGACCTCAGGGCCAATAGCCTAGTAACCTCCTATGATCCTATGAAGAGGCAGCAAACAAATGTATCACAAGCATATAGTGCATAAGCACTAGTAGTAGACCCAAAGAGATGCCTATGAATCATCACAGTAGTGCAAAAGTATCAGAAAAGTTAGCTTGGTTTTGGTTTTCATTATCTGGTACCTGCCCTCAGAGATCTGTTCAGTTCTACCTATCTACAGAGTATTAATAGTGCTTACATTTTTTCTGTTACTTCAGGTTGAGAAACCATTGCCACAGAATTTACACTGATAAGCTGTTAACCTGCCTTTTGCATATATAGCAGATGAACCATCTATTTTAGCCATTACTACTATCATGTTAAGCTGCCTTACTTTTTTAATTTCTCCAAGTACTTTGGGTTTCTAATACCATGATGGGAATGGACCCCATTCCTAAGTCAAGGTATAATTAAAGTTCATGAAATTAGTATTGTTTCAGTTTTGATGTTTCCCAGAAGTGCTCTTCGCAGCACCTGCAATGTCCCAGTAATGACTCCTTCTTCAATCCGTACAGAGTTACATGCATCGGTAACATATCTAAGTACGACTGTAAATTATTTTTTATAAGACTCATTGCTCCTGCTACTACTGGAACTGTCTGGGTATCTTTCTTCCACATTGCCCTCATTTCTGCCTGCAAATCCTGGTACTTTATGACCTTATGTCTCTCTGTATGTAAGACACTGTAGTCACTGGTTGCAGGGATTTCAGTGATCAATGCTGTTTTTGTCTTCTTTCCATGGACTACAGTATCTGTTTTTCTTCTGTATGCATGTTTATTTCTTGGAAGATTTAACAAGGGTTGCATCAGAGGGTTGAAAAGAATTAGCTTTTGTTGTATATGGCACAGACCTTTTTAATCTTATTCCTTTTATTCAGCACTAACTTTGATTTCTACACCCCAAAAATTATTTAGATGAAAAGTTGCTTTATGCCAAGCTCTTTCATGTGGTTACAATACTTTGAAAAACAGAGATCTACATATTCATAGTAATCAATGTACTAATTTAGAAATTATATACCAGAAAAGCTATCAATGGGAGAAAGCAGTGTAGAAGCTTGTGAATCACATGATTATCAACTATATCTTATGCAATATTCTCCATTACCCATCTAGTTTATTTTCCCATGCTCTTATCAGAAAAGCTTTATAAAAAGTTTTTTTCCTGCCAGTTTCAATTTTTTTAATTGAACATGTTTAATGTTTGATTTTATTCACCTCTGCACAAGTAGCAAAGAGCTTTACCAAGCACTAGTGTTATATCTTTTTTCCCCAGTCACAGCTCTACTTTTGTGGTTGTGTAAAGATTTCAGAGCTAAACAATGGGATGTTTGGATCTTGTAGTTTGAAAAGAAGTTTTACTGGCTTTTCCACTGATAATGCAAAACAAGAAAATCAGCACATACGCATGCACTCAGGTGCGCTTAAATACACACACTCACACACACACACACACACACACTCACACACACACACACACACACACACACACACACACACACACACACACACACACACACACACACACACACACACACACACACACACACACACCAACACACACACAAACACACTCTCTCTCACACATTTTCTTTTCTTGTCTTCATCTATCTTCTCTGACTGTCCAGAAAAGGACTTTAAAACTGTGTGTATGTATGTTCAGGTCTATATTAGTTGATTGAATGTTTAGTTAATTGA
Source organism: Protopterus annectens (assembly GCF_019279795.1). Lineage (NCBI taxonomy): Eukaryota > Metazoa > Chordata > Ceratodontiformes > Protopteridae > Protopterus > Protopterus annectens. Next base: position 1,411,789,832 of record NC_056725.1, read on the forward strand.
ATAACTAAATGTCGATCACTAATAATCAAACACACAAAACCGCGAATGGCAGTTTCCATTCAGGGAAACAAGTCGTTTGGCCATTGTACGGAGTTTACTCTTTCTTCAATGTGGAGCGATCTCAGAGTTGGTATATTTAGTTAGGGGGGTGTCGGGGGCACAGCCCCCCACTTCATTTGTGTTTATTTATTTATTTTTTTTCATTAGGCAATGGCATTGCTTCCCTGAGTGGAAACTGACGTTCGATGTTTTGTGTGCGCAGTTATTAGTGATCAATGTTTAGTTATTCGCTTAACTAAATGTTAAATCATTTGATATAGACATGTATGTTCAAATATAGATGCAATGAATCCAGCAGCCAAGCTTGCTTTTCTCTGATCAGTGCGTCTCCTTACACTAAGGAAAGCTGAAGGAAGACTAAGAAATGCAGTTCACCTCCCATATCATTGCTGTTTTATTTTAACTGTTTTCCTTTTCTTTGTGCATCTCCATTCATCAATCATAGTTTATGGGAAGGTTGGTCTAGCCTTAGCTGTACTTGGAACATGTCCTATGAAGTAATCATTTAAAATATTGGGACTCTCAGTACCAAATCCTGGAATGTGGAGACTGAATGACTGAAAAAAAACTTACAGGCAAAGAGAAATGTTCAGTATTCACTGTTCACCTGTGTTTTTGGTCTTTTCATTTTGATGTTTTGGGGCTCGGCATTGGGAGTCTCAACAGTCCAATAAGGAGCCAGAGGCACTTTAATGGGGAGTGAACCATTCCTGTCTTGCCTTGGAACTGTTTTCATAAGAATAGTTTATTTTTTGTTTATTTGAATAGTAAATAGACAATCCATATGCGTGCATACTATTCTTCTGCAACACTATGTTACTTGTTTTCATTTAGTAATAAACTTATACTCCATATCACACCTCAGACCCAAGCACAGAGTAAATTCAGTACCGGTTCCACTGTGGTTCCAGTTGTTTTGACATATACACAAGCTGTAGGTCATATACAGGAGGCCTTAACTAGGAATTCACCCATCCTGCAGATTGATGAAAGAATTTCAGCAGTGATTGAGTCTAAACGTAGATTTATATTCAAGAATAGAATGAGTCTAAAGCAGCATTTATGTTACTTTAGAAAACCTACAACTAGTGGTAGTATGGGGGGGTAAACGTAGATGTGGGTGTTACAACTATTGTAACAACATAGATGAACCCAGGTTTGTCCAAGCATCCTGGAACTGGTAGGCTTTGGCAGCTCAAGGCTACGGCTGACTACAATACCCATACCGTGGTGTATGTAGCACATTGCACTGTTTGTTTCAGATTCTATGTGGGTAAAACCAATTGCAGGCTAAAGGAACATATACGTGATCATTTGTACTGTACTAAGAAAGGGTTAGACTACAGTGCACTGGCAAAGCACACTATTCAAGAGGGTAATGCACATACTTTTTTGGTTCAAGTCCTGCAGATAACTGAGATTAGTAAGAAAATGGGTGATCTAGTCAACGAAACAGAAAATGTAGAGTTGCAATGGATCCTATGGTTGGGCTTACATAGAGGCCTGGGACTTAATGACAGTGTGCCCCTGAAACCTGTGCTTAAAGCTAAGAAATTGAGTTAGCAGTATGTGAGTTGTGTGCACTGATTTCTAGCCCTTTAAGGTTTTTAATTGTTTTTAAGATGATTTTAGTGTGTTAATTAGGGCTGTTTCTTGATAGGATGATATTGCAATTGTTTTGTATTTAAATATCTAGTGTATTTTAGTGCATGTTGTCTGAAGAAGCAGTGGGTCTCACTGTGAAAGCGCTTACACCCTTTTGTTATTAAAGAAGTTTGGATTTTGCAATGTCTACCTGAATTTCTTCAAGTTGCTAATTTTGTTTGCTTGTTTATAATTTGTTACCTCACCTCTGCTGGGATTTTTACTTGATTGTACTTTTGGTTTTTGCTCACATTGGATTGGTGTCTTTTTGGTACCTTTAAATATACACTTGTTTTTGTTGGATTTTTGTAAACAAAACTAGGAGCAGAACCTACAATATGGTGTAATTCTGGATTACCCCTAAAAAATTTCCAATTATCTATTATAACATTTCTAATACTAAAATCATCCACAGTCATCTGCAAAATGAAACTATTATTATAATTAATGCTCCTATTTGCATGGGACTTAATAGGTATTCAGGCAATTAATACAGGAGGAAAAAACTCATCTCTTTAATGCATGATCTCTTCAACAATGCATTCTAACTTACTGACTTTATAACCTCTAGCACAAAACATGTTAATAAGCTCCTGAATCCCAGCTAGAAATACTTTTTGGTCCATGGTCAGTCTTGAAAGTCTAATCATTTGTCCTCTATGGATGTTCTTTTTGATAAATGTCAAGTGCACGCTAGTATGATATAAATAGTTGTTAGAAAAACTAGGTTTCCTAAAAATTCTACTGAAAAAGTGGCCTTCACAGATTCTCAACCAACTAATACATCCAAGTAAGGCACACTAAAATCCATGTGACATAAAATGAAAACCAAAAATTCGGTGCCATTACTTAATTCCACAATAAATTGTTCAATGTCTTTTTGAGGAGTACCAGTAATAAAAAAATAGATCATCAACAAATCTCTTGAAAAATATATGCTGTTTAAAAAAATAATATTACTTAATTTCTGGGATTTCCACCATCCCATAACTAGCAAAGTATGGTGCTACAGTAGAACCCATCATAACACCCTTTAACTGCTGATAGTAATTTCCATTAAAATAAAAAAAAAAATGTTTTCCAGTATAACCTCCATCAACAAACAATGAGTGTTAATCGTATAATTGGAAATATTAGTAAATTTCCTCCAAACTCTGGATCCCACCCAGTTCAGGATTGTGAAAGGCAGATCATGCCTCCTGAACCTGATTGACTTCATTGAGGCAGTCACCAAAGCTGTAGATGAGGGTAAGGTGGTTCACACAGCCTATCCTGACCTCACCAAGGCTTTCGACACCATCCCCCATTCTGGAATTATAGCTAAACTCAATAAACTAGGTATAAATCCCTACGTCACAATATGGGTTGCCAACTGGCTCACTGACAGAACCCACACTGTAAAGGTTGCAGACTCCAAATCTGACCTCAAAGCAGTGACAAGTGGAGTACCACAGGGTTCCGTCCTGGGAACTCTCCTGTTTGGTATCTACTTCTCTGAAGTACAGGCTAACACAGAAGGCCTCTGGCGAATGAAGTTTGCAGATGACTACAAACTAGGAGCCATAGTCAAGTCCCCAAATGATGTGGACATCCTATAGAAGGGCGGGCCTTACTGAGACAGATGCCTGGTGTCAGAGCCATGGCCTCAAGCTCAATGCCAAAAAGTGCAGTGTCATCCCCTTTCGTCAAAACTCTGTACCCATGAACTACCACATAGGCAGCAATCTATTTAACACTGAATGTGTGATAAGAGACCTTGGGACCCAGTGGACAGTAGTCGCTTCTTTGATAGTCACATTGCCACAGTAGTCAGGAAGTCCTTCTACATGGCACACCTCATCATAAAAGGGTTCTCATCCAGGAAAAAAGAGGTCATTGTTCCCCTCTACTCGACACTCATTAGACCCATTATAGAGTACAACGCCCCTTTTGGAATGTACCTCACAAGACATCTACAGCAGCTGGAAAGGCCACAGAAGTACCTCACAAAGAGGATTACTGGCCTCAAACAAATGCCCTACACTGACCACCTCAAAAAACTCCAGCTTTACTCCGTAGCATATCGCCTACTCCAAGGTAATTTCTGCCTAACATATAAAGCTATGTCAAACCCAGAGCTGTTGGACATGCTACACCTAAAGAAATCCCAATCCCTCCAAGCTACACTCTCTAGGGACTTAAACCTTGTCACCCTAATAAACAGGACATGCTGGAGGGATAGATTCCTGTCCCAGAGACTTCCCATACTCTGGAACAGGCTACCTATCTTTGTCAAGAAAAGTTCTTCATTAGCACTCTTCAAGAAAAATCTTGATGAGTGGATGGGAAATAAAAAATACACCCTGGGGATTACTTTTATGTCTCTGCTCAACAATGGCACAGAAAAATAACTTTCTTGGGTGGCGTAAGCCAGGGAACCTTGTTGGCTAGTCTTACGTAGGCTCTTGGACCGATAGCCTAGTACCTATCTATGAACCTATAAACCTATTTAGCTAAAAATAACCTCAAAAATTCCAATCCCTTGTCAATAGGAATACTAGTATATAGAGACTTGACATCTGATGTAAATAAAATTAACTGGATAGTTTCTGCTTCAAAAAACCTTAAGGAATTAAAAAAAAAACAAATGTTCTTAATATAACTATCTAATTTTTGAACTAAGTGATTCAGAAATATGATACAAAAAATCAATATCCCCTCTATAACACTACCCGAGGCTGAAACCATAGGCTTAAAAGGTAAAGGAAAATTCTGACTATTTAACTTGTGGATTCCAAAAAGTATAGCTAATCTAGGAGCTTCAACATTCATAAACTGAAAACAATCAAAAGTAATGTATTCATTAGCTAAAAAATCCAACAAAATATTGTTAATGTGTTTGCATTTACAATAAATCTCAGACAAAGTTACATTCTTGTATTCCAAATGATTGTTTAACATTTTTTCCATCTCAATAACATAATCTGCATATTACATAATAACAAGTCCACTGCCTTTATCAGCTTTCATAAACCTTAAATCTGATATTTTATTGAATTCAATTAAAGAATCTCTTTCCTGTTTAGTTAAATTAAAAAACCTGCTAACTTTTTTTTTTTTTACTTTTCAAACTAATATTATCTTTTTCACATGAATTATGAAAAGCTAAGATAGTGGACTAAAGAGGGGGAGTAAATGCTCTTGTTTTCTTAAACATATTAATCTCATTAACCTCCATATTTTTAACAATATATTGTAAGTTCAATTTTCTGCAAAAGAGTTTCAAATTCAAACATGTATTGGTAATGTTGGCATATGCACTCAGTACAAAGGATAGCCCCTTTTTAACAGACTAATCTGAATGTTGTTAACCTTCTGTTTGGTGAAGTTATAAATATTATCTGACACATAAATACAATTGACCAAAAAACAGTCTTTTGAATGTGGTTTATTCACTGCATATTCAATATCTCCCCTTCCCTTGTTGGCACAGCTCCTTCTTGCAAACTATGTATGCTGGTTTCTCCAAGGTGCTTCCACTGTATGGGAAATCATAGCTTGTTGATTGGCAATCCTTTCTGACCTCCTCAGATACTACCTCAGTAAAATAAAATCACTATTGTTGATATCAAAACCACCCATAGGCTCAGAAGTTGCTGGTTTAACAGGATCCACCACATTGGGAAATTGAGCTTTGTTTTGTGAATAAGAGACAGGAGGAGGAAAGGCAATGCCTTCATTATAGACAGTCCAGTCTCTCAAAAATTTTTCTTCTTATGTTCAGTGAGCATAAGAGCTCCTCAATGAATATTCATGAGGATGCTATCTAAATCAGTTTTAACCCACCCTTGCTTCAAAAACTTAAAAATACGTGGAGCTAAATCCTTCACTTCAATGTTTAATGTCTGCATAATTTGTTCATTATGTTTGATTAACATTTTAAATAATTTCAAACCCGTATTGTTGAAAAAACTGACCAAACTGGCATAAAATGGGTCATTGGAATCTAAACCATTAGGGAACGTATAAACCCTAAGACCTTTGGGGATGATCTTTAAAGAAAAACATTCTTTGAAATAAAAGTTCTCGTAAATCAAACTTTGATTTTGGAAAATTTCTCGTCACTGTTTTTTAACAAATCTTGTACATAAGCATTCTCGTTAGCAAAATTAACTTATGTGTTGTCAGAACTGTATTGTACAAAAGGATCGGATAAATTAGTTAGAAAACATTCCAAACCTGGGCTTGTGTCCTCTGTACGTTCAAACAATTCAAATGTAGAGCCAGGCTGATTCAAACATTCTCTGACTGAAGCATTGGCTCTCATAGAAGAAAATTGCAAATGTATCATGTTAGAATGGTGGCTCGTCTGCACAGAAAACAATGAAATGCAGGATTGTAATCCTTCTAAACTGCTCTTCAAACCACCCAATGTGAGACACATATCTTCTGGAACAGAATGGGAGGTAAGAGAAGTATCCAAATCTACATCATCCAGGAGCACCATCACCACACAAAGGCAAAATAAACACATTAACAATTAAATGATTGTAACTTTATTCTGATGAAATCCTGTGATGGATGAAAGCGCTAAATAAATTAAAGTTTTAATTTCATTTGGTGGTGTCATCTGTGGATGATATTTGTTTGAGGTTTTTGTTTTTTTTTTCACCCCATCTGCATTGGGCAGTATTAATTTAATTGACCCTTTTTTACATCAATATACTCGAATAAGCAAATTATAAACAAAATGTTTTAACACATTTTTTTTTCAAATTTTGGTTATAAATGTTCAAGGTTGCATCTGTGAAGCACCATTTCATGAACAGTGAGGGAAAGGCCATATTCTTGTGATCAGTTCTGTTGAGAGTAGTTCTTTCATTTTAAATTTGTGCAGATCTACACTGAATATGGCTTTGGCTTGCATGAACATTGCAATGAATGAAAAGTCATTTGATCAGGTGTGATTACTGTGGTACATTTGCAAATCAATGACTTTAGGTTTAGGAATCAGTCTGAGTGCAGGTTCCACATGATGTTTTCCTTTTGGTTAACATTATGGTCTGGGTTTGGTTTTAGGTTGCGAGTTATGGTTATTGTTAAAGGTAGAGTTAAATGTAATGCTAGATTTATGGAGTATGTGGGGGTCTGCATCATGCATTGAGGTAACTAGGAGCTCTTCTTTAAATACTACAGGCAGTTACATATATTATTCTAATTTGTGGAATTTCAATGTATTTATGTTCAAACAAAGAATTTTTATGTTTTTCCTCTTGAATATTTACATTTAGTTGTTTTTAAATAGTATGTTTTCCGGTAGATGTTCTACACTCATACTTTGAGAGTAAATTTGCACAATTCTGCTCTTAAGGCTGATTTTACTGTGACTAAGTGAAATCAGCTTTAAAGTGGAAGAGAACTTCTTGTCTCTTTAGTTCATGAGGTAGGATTATGAGGAAGTTGGAAATATTGGGAAAAACATTTAAAACATTTGAGATTAAAATACTGAATTTAATTAATAGAATTTAGACTAACAATATTTGATAACTTCTAGTGTCTTCCAAAATATAACTTTCAATGTCTTGCAAAGTACAATGAAGAAATATATTCAGAGCAACTTCTGAATATGGGAGATATCAGAACCATTTTAATACTGCAGAAGGTATGATCATTTTCTTTCTGTGAAATTATCTTTCATGCCAGCAGTGAATATTTTTATTGCTAATATCCATGCAGTAAGGCAATGAGATCCATGTTGAAATAGTGGACCATATTTTTAGATTTCTAGCTTAACTCACAAACTCTAGACATTCTGAAGTTTTAAATTCAGTCTGATATAGCTCACCTTGGATAAGAACATTCTGCTCAAACTGTAACTTCTTTGCTGCAACTCAACAAGGGAACAGGTTGTGGAGCTGATAGCAGGTAGGTGAAAACTGATGCCAAGGCTGATAAACAAGATGGCTGTTGCAAATATATAATAGGATATTTCTCCTGCCCCTTGAAGTGAAATAAACTCAGAGGTAAATACAAAAATTGGAGGGTGGGTTCAGAGAGTGAGTTTTCTCTCATAGTGGATGCAGAAGCTTTTCCGATGCAAAATATACTGAGCATTCTTGTTTTAGGAGTCATGCTTTGGTTATAAGCACTTGCAGATGAATGGCTCTTAGGTGGGTGCTGTAGATGAACTGAATAATGTCCTTATACATAGAAGCTGATTCATGCACACCTTTGTAATTAGGAAGAAGTTATTTAATGCTGTTACTTTGTTGTGACATGCTAATGTTCAAGAATAATGGCCCTGCAAAGATACTTTAGCCTTATGCTTTACCGGGTATCTGGTGACTTTAGTTATTCTTACAACTAAACACAGAAGAAACAAAATGCAAAACTGTAATAATGTCTTCAATAAAGCACTCCTTTTTTAATTATTAAAAATTAATTTAAATTTTTTTGGTCATTCAAGTACAGGTTGCAGAGAGCCAATCTATGACTGGCATACAAGGCATCCTTGAATTCAGCTCTGATGGACCTTTTGCACATCAGCAAAATGAACACCATCTGAACCACTGGATCCAAGGCTTTAAATTTTGTTTATGACATAAATAACAGATATTGGTGAGACATATACATATCTCAGAGGATCCCATTGCTCTGGAACAGGACATCCATCCAAGTGAAACAGAGTCCATCCTTAACCCTATTTGAGTATAACCTTGACCAATGGATAGGAAATTGAAAATTTACCCTGGGTAATGCCTCCATGTTTCTGATAGACAGGGACACACAGTAATGCCCAAACTAACAGACCACTCCCCACATAACCTCTAGAAACCTCCTAACTAACATAAGCCTCCTAATAAACACCCATGATACATGGGGACATGATTGGCTAGGCTTTTAAAGGCCCTGGTGGTCATTAGCCCAGTATATACCTATGAACCTATGAGCCTATGAACCTAAGTATATATTTTCAGTTTATCTTTATATCAGTTTGAAGGGTAGTATTTTTCACTAGAAATGCTTTGATAATGATTTATATACAATATTTTTTTGCAAAATTTCCAAGAGACAGAGCTTCTCTAGATATCATCAAGTTACTTTTCCTGAAGCATCAAGTGCCCGATGGATGTGATACCCAAGCGCAGAACACTGGCACTGTCTTCCATAGGAAATCACCAGAGGCATGATTTCTGAGTATGTGCTAGTACTGTTTCCCTGGTTTGGGGAGATTGCTCCCTTCTTTGGGTTTTACAGTTGCAGAGTTGGTATATATAAGTGTGGGGGGTAATACTAGCATCGATTTTTCACATTGTGGTGTGTTAGGCTTTGGCATTTAGATTTCAGTGGTGGAACTGAAAGAAAGAAAGAGAGACAGAAATTTACTGAAAGTAGTTTAATGAAGTAACCTTGGTTCACTAGTCTGCAGCTAAATTATATTTTTGTGTATTATATTAAAAGATACATTTTAGTTAACTGTCTACACAAAGGTATTGTACTTCTGCTCTAAACAGTTGTATTTTACGCAGAAATAATTTACATATAATTGAGAAACTTTCTATTATCCATGTAGAAATTACCATATTTATATAATGTTGTTATATTTGTTAGACTCAAAGACCAGCGCCAATAGAAAAATGTTTAGTCATTGGCTAAATTTATGAACATATTAAGCATTGTGCATAGTACAATATGCTGATATGGGTGTCTATGATTCTTAAAGGAGTTACAAAAGTGTACTGAGTTGTGTGATATAGCAGAAGAAGGTATAAGCTATGCTTGCAGTATAATTGAGTGAATGATGGTTTGTGAATGCCATTTCCACATACAGAAAAGGCAGCCTACATTATCATGCAGGCAATTCTCCTCCACATCTAATTAAACCATTTCCAAGCTATATGCACCTAGGAGAAAGTAAAAATTCCATTTCAGTGAATTCTATTTTTCTCAGTTTTTATTTAGGGAATGTCATTCACTGTAACACATTTTGATGTAACACTGTATTACTGTAATGTACAATGCCCTTCTATTACATTTGTTGTTGTTGTACAGAATAGTAGCTAATAAGCATTTTTCTGTGTATGGTTTGCCTATGCCTGATTTATGAACTCTTTCCCTCCCCTCACTATAGTACCGTGTCCAGCTTTAGACTGTAATGCTATAGTTTACTGCAAACCAGAGTAACCCTAACAACACTGCAGCCTTTTTCCTTATGAGGTCATATTTCTGTGTATTAATGACAAAAGCAAGTAGTAAATTGGAAGTCTGACTGCTTTTGTTGGATGGTTTACCACAGTACTGTTTCCCTTACAACTCACATAGATCAATAGGTCTGCTATCTAACATAACTGCCATGTACCTTCTTGATAATGATTCTAAAGAATGTGAAATAGAAACAGCTCTTATATGAATTCATATTTTATGCTGTTGTTACCTCCAGTATAACCATATGATTCAGTGTAGTACTGGAACTGTTATGCCAGTCACTTGCCAACTGGCTTGCCTTAGGGAGGTGATTGTGTCAACTACCCTAGTTATAAGCATAATCTTGAAATTATAATTTAACTTCATATGTTAATATTTGCTTACTGGGCTGTTAATTCATTAGGATCTTTAAAAGCATAGTCCTGCATTTTCATGACGTTTTGATTCTTTAAAATTTATGTACAAATAAAACAGAGTAGGACAGAACATTTACATGGGAATAAGTTGGGAGAAGTAAAAAGATCTTGTAATGACAGCAGGGACTAGAGGGTTGGATTACATTTAAAATGGAAATATGTTATGTTTGAGCACTACATATACATCATAACACTGATAGTTACGAAAATAAAAATGCCAAAGATTCGAAAGACAACCACAAGGCATTCTATAGCTATGTCAAGAATCTAAATGACAATGATCAGATCTGCTCTGAGCTACAACAGAATGGCATTAAATATACTGATCCCAAGGTTATTGCCAATATCCTGGCAGTGTGATTCAGTGCCAACTTCACCCCCCTCTCACCCCCTAAAGGGCACATCTCAATACCGAAAGATTGCCAAATTCTGGTAATAATGGCCACACGGGCAAAAACCACACTCTTCAAAGCTAAGAATACAGCATCCATGGGACCAGATGACATCCCACGCTGTGTACTACATGGACTACAAAATGAACTGGCACCTCACTTAAGTGTCATGTTTAATCATAGCCGCACCTCAGGATTTGTACACACTGAGTGGTGCACAGCTACAGTTATCCCACTCCACAAAGGGGGATCCACCTTGGATCCTGGGAACTACCACCCCATCAGTCTGACAAGCCTGATCTGCAAGGCCATGGAACGTATTATCATGGAACTTATAAACAAAGACATTGGCAACCTTCAAACACTGGACTCCACCCAGTTTGGGTTCTTGAAGGGCTGATCTTGTCTCCTGAACCTGACTGACTTCTTTGAATCAGTCTCCAAAGCTGTGGACAAGGGTAAGGCAGTTCACACAGCCTATCTGGACCTCACCAAGGCCTTTGGCACCATCCTCCACTCTGAAATCATAGATAAACTTATTAAGCTGGGCATTAATCTCTACATCACTTGATGGGTTGCCAACTGGCTTACTGACAGAACTCACACTGTAAAAGTAGCCAACTCCAAATCCAGCTCCAGACAAGTGACAAGTGGAGTACCTCAGGATTCAGTCCTGGGACTGCTATTGTTTGGCATCTACTTCTCTAAAGTACAGGCCAACACTAAGGGACTCTGGCTAACAAAGTTTGCAGATGACTGCCAACTGGGAGCCATTACTGAATCCCCAAATGATGTGGATATTCTACAAAAGGGCCTTACAGAAACAGATATTTGGTGTCAGAGCCATGGGCTCAAGCTCAATGCCAAGAAATGTATAGTTATCCCCTTTGGAAAAAAACATGTACCCGTGAATTACCGCATAGGTGGCGGTACACTAAACACCGAAAGTGTGATAAGATACTTAGGGACATAGGTGGACAGTGGTCTCACCTTCGATAACCCCATCACCACAACAGTCAAGAAATCCTTCTATGTGGCACACCTCATCACTAAGGGCTTTTCATCCAGAAAAAAGGAGGTCATTGTCCCACTGTACTCATTCCTCATTAGACCCATTATAGAATACAACACCTCATTTGGTATGTACCTCTCAAGACATCTGCAAAAACCGGAAAGGCCGCAGAAATACCTCACTAAAAGAATCACAGGCCTGAAGCAGATGCCTTATGCTGACCATCTAAAAAAACTCCAGCTATACTCTGTCGCATATCATCTACTCAGAGGCGATCTCTGCTTAACATACAAGGCCATGTCAAACCCAGAGCTGCTGGACATGCTACACAAAGAAATCCAATCCCTCAGAGCCACACTCTCCAGGGATCTAAACCTTGTCATCACAATGAACAAAACATGCTGGAGGGATAGGTTCCTGATAGGTTCCTGACCTAGAAACTCCACAGACTCTGGAATAGACCGCCTGTACATGTCAAGCAGAGCACCTCTGTGTCCTTCTTCAAAAGGAACCTTGACAATTGTATGGGAGATAGGAAATTCACCCCGGGGATCACATCAATCACCCTGCTAGACAGGGGTCCAGGGAAGTAAATATTGTGGGAAGAAATAGCCAGGGAATTGTTATGGCTAGGTTTGTATAGGCCCTAGGGCCAATAGCCTAGTACCAACCTATGAACCTATAATAGGACTTCACATTGCCGCCCGGTCAGCAGAAACAAGATTAGTGCCAGACAGTGGGCTCACAATCTTGTCAAGGCAGAATGTTAACACGTTCATCAAATCTTTATGCAGCCAAAGTCTTGTGTCTATTTCTGGGGCTGTTTTTGCTGACAGAAAGCTTAGAATTTAATTGAAGTTGTGCATTTTCCATAGTTCCTAATTTCATGCCCTTAGAATAACCCTCTCAATGAGTGATTGCTTCTCTTCCGTCCTGGCAGCCAGTTCTACCTCTACCATTGCAACATTTTTAGGTTGTAAAAATGTTAGTGCTATCTTTTTTTGTAATATTTTTCAGGCTGCAGTGACATTTCCACTCTGTGCATGTGGTAACACTTTCAGCCTACAATATCTTAGCAGATAGGTCCTTTCTTTCCACCAGTTCTAATGTTACAAGTTGGTCTTTCATAACAGGCTAGAATATTTTATTGTATATGTTTCTCCCTTGTGTAGGGTCTACTCTTGCAGGTTGCTTGATCACAGATGTGACACATTCCTCTATATGGTATGTTCTCCTATTTTATAGACCCAATTTGCCTTACAGAGCCCTTCTCTATCTATTAGAATTAACCCGTCTGTATTCTTGCTTAGATCCACAGATTTTGGTCTTATTATACCCCTATAAACATTATGTTTCACTAATCAATTCCATTATGCTGCTTCACCACCTACTACTTAGTAACAACTGGACCATCCACAACATCTCTGCTGTTACATTGTTTCCTCCCCTCTACTTATCAGCATTACTGATTAGCTTCAGCACTCCACATCACCACAATAGGTGTAGCATATTCATGTATCGCATCTATACTACTGTGTTGAGTGATGTGTCTTCTAAGTGTGATTTCTATAGCAGCGGCAGCAGCACTGTTATAAGTATGGTATAATATTTTTACTATGTACTATATGAAACTATGTGCTAACATTTCTCGTCTTGTTTGCTATTTCTTATCTAGAACATTTACTGTGTTATAACTTGATATTCATAGTCTGTCTTGTTGATTTCTTCCTGTTTGAATTTATGTATTTTATCTGGAGCTTTTCTCCCTGGGCCTCTGCTGAAAATGGGCCTGTGTCTAGTCGGACTTTCCCAGTAAACAAATGTAAAATAAAAATAAAACAAATAAATAATAAAAAATATGTATGAGTCCTCTCTCTGTAACCCTAGCCACATTTTTGTACCTTTAGGCATTGATGTTTGTTGTTTTTAAGAAGCCTAAGGAATGTGGCTAGTGGCTGCTCTTTCCCTTTTCTATATTTTAGATGGGATTATCCATCTTAATCATGCTTTGTTTTTATTTATGTGTTGAAAATTATAATAACATTACACATCAATAATGATGTCACACATATTCAAACAAGTCTGTTTTATTTAACTTACCTAATACATTTTTTCACTGCCAGATCAGAATAACAATCAAAGAATTGTAGTATGGTCTTCATTTCCTATGCATGCTATCCTTGACTTACATGTTCATAGGTTCAAAGGTATATAGGTACATAGGTATGTACTAGACTAACACCCATGAGTGCCTTTATAAATCTAGCTGTGCAACAAAAATTTGACCTACAAGTTTTATGTTTTAGACATTTTTCTAGGGGGTGTTTTTTTGTCATTGACATGAATTACTGACTATCTCTGTCCATCAGGGGTATATGCACCAGACCAAGGGTAAATTTATGATTTCTCATCCACTCGTCCAAGTTATGCTTAAATATTATAAAGTGGAAAGGCAGCAAGGAGGAGCAGAAGATAACTCAAGGTTAAGAACTAAGTGGGTTGGCCTTCTCAAATGTTTTCCCTGTATTAAGTAGAATGAGGTAATGACACTAAACTGGGAGGAGTGTCCCAGATCAAATTTACAGTAGGGGCAGGAAACTGCAAAGCCACCAAGTATAAGAACAGGATACCAATAGGGAGGGAGAGTAGGAGACAAAAATCAGAACAAACAAACCCAAACAGATGCTTAACAAATGTAGAAAATTTCCAGTTAATACCTCGCACACAGTAAAACTAGCTAGAAAGGTATGCAGCAGACAATAAAAGTGATATAAATAACTCGTAAAAATAAACTTATAACAAGCCAACACTGAAGGATGTGTAATTCAGTGGCAGAAATCATGGAGATGCTGAACATTACTTGTAATGTGAGTTACATAACCAGCCAGTCATGGGGAATGGTTCAGCATTAAAATGTGTAAGACAATAAAATGGTTTAAGACAGTCTGAATTCTACACAGGTATACCTCTCAGCCTCTCAATGGAATAATTCTGGACAAACACACAAATAATATGGCAGCAAAGGCATAGAATTAGGGGCAGCCTGTAAATAATGGCTTAATACACTGTGAAAGTGGATAGAATGACAGTTGTCACATTAGTATGTAGTGTCCAAAGGGTAGAAAGTCTGAAACCCAAAGGTCTGTCATTAGTGACTGCAATCATCAAGGATATGCTGTTCAATCACAAATTTCAATGAACTATGATGTGTAAATGTGGACAACCTGTGCAGATTAAGACAGGTGAGAAATTTGTACATGGTAGATGCAAGATATGAAAGTAAAACAGTAATGTGATGCAACAACATGTGCCTACCGAAACACAATGGGAGCCATGCACCCATAATATATCATGAAGGTAGGTTAAAAATGGAAGATGGTTTGTCATGAAGAGGGTCAGTGCATCACTGCAGCATTCACATCAGTATATCCACAGTGTTACATTAAGGTGAGACACTGCAGACGTCAATGTGCAAGTGGTCATAAAGACATTTACTGTGAAATGCTTCCCATGTGCATTTTGATTCCAATAAAACAGAGCAAGTAACAAACATCAAGAGAAACAAACCCAGAACTATCACACAACAAATTTACCATGTAAATGCCTTAACAAGGATAGTCAGTGAGGCAGTCATGATACAAGTCCCCAGCAACACATAATACATCCTTGTAGATATACAAGAATCACTTACATAGCCATTAGTAACACATATCCTCCTACTGACCATCACAACAGTGGCATAAAAATCCAGAAAAAAAAATTATGCAAACTCAATGCCAAGGTAATCCACATAGTTGACACAATCATGAAACCATAGCAAACATTCTGGGAAATGTAATACATGTGAGCACCAAAAGACAAAAAGAGGAATAACACTGATCCCCTACCAATGTCACTGGCATGTTCCAGACCACTGTAGTAGCAGACAAGTACTGGGAGCAAAGATGATCAGAATAACACATTTCTAGGGTAAGAAAAAGTTGCTATCAGACAAACAAAATGCATATAGCTGTATTTGAACCTCTGACTTTGTTAAAGAATATATTCACAAAAATTGATTATTAGCAAGGTATGCAAATAGATTACTCAGGAAAGAGGTGTCTGCCAAATGCATTTTGTTGGAAAAGATAACCTGATGTTAGGTAAAAAAAATGCACATTTCTGGGTTTGAACCCCTGGCATGTTTCAAGGATAGACTCACCTGGAGAAGGTATTAGCAAAGCATGCTAACAAAGTATGTGGGAAAGAGGTAGCTGACAGATAAATTTCAAGAGAACAAACTAAATGATATCAGACAAATTAAATGCACTTGCCTGATTTCCAACTTTTTACAGTTGGCATTAATAATGGAAATTCATAGACATGACTATAATGCACCACAATGGAAAGTATTCTGAAGAGGTGTGAATACACATAGGACATACATTTAAAAATAATGCTGCAAAATGTAAAATGCACAGGGAATTTTTTTTTTTTATAACACAGGTAGAAGGTGAAACTTGCCACCCAGTGCATGAATCAATGCATGATTTCAGTGAGGCATGGAATCTATCAAATGGGCATAACACATCATCACAGTTTCGGGCTTACATATCATTATTACCTTATGATAATGACAGACATCATTATTCCAAATGTGAGCTCAGCATAGGTTTGAACCTGACTTACCTAACTCACATTACCCTGAGTTGTATACTTGCTAATGATACCACGGAACAAATTATACATCTCTAGTCAGAAATTACACAGATGGAGAAAAGTCATCAATTGTGTGTGAATTAACATGGCCATGGTTAAAAGCAAGCACAACACTTGGAGGAACAAACCCAACTCCCTGTGAATGTGTCATATATAAGGAGACCATGTCACAACACTTCTGTGCAGTAAGTCATTATTGCTTCTTAATTGTTTTACACACTGCTACAATGTCCACCAGAGTGGCTTTAGACCCATGCAACTTAAATCACATTTGTATGATATATAGATACTAACATCTAAGAGCTATTTGTACAACAGTTCTTAGAAAGTACATATTTGGAAGGAGTGTGACAACATTATAGAAGACTGACAAATAAGCCTCGTGCAATGGAGAACCATAATCAGTGGATCACAAGCTTCAGCATACCTTACAGACAACTGGAACATCACATCAGTGTTACGGTGAACTATGGAAATGGTGACAGTCATCATGATGGATGTCAATACATGCCTATTTTCAATATTGTTTTCATCTATGCATTAAGTCTAAGCTCCTTTGTGTGCCAGTCAGCATAGCCATGTGGCTGAAGACAAATTCTCAGTTTTTGCCATAGAAAAAGAAATGTAAATTATTGTCTCCAACACTGGATAGAAATGCTGCTTTTTTGCTAATAATTATGCAATGCAAGATACAAAAATGTACAGTGTGAAACTTGGCATGCTTGCAAGGATGTACAACACTTAGGGGGAATCAAAACTCTCCACCCTTCAAATTCCAGTAAAATGCCTCACACCATATCTGGTTTGGAAATCATGCTTGCTTGATTGCTTGTCATCAGCTGTTGTTTACACACTGGTACAATGTACACCTCATTATATTTGAATACCTGCCTATCTAACCCATGTTCTGTAAACTTTTACAGTAACTACTGACAACACAGAAGTCTTAACATAGTTGTCAAAAAGCACATAGTTGATGGGATAACATGAGCAGTGTCATCAGTGCCAGTAGCATAACAGGTATCTCACTCATCATTGGTGCAGAAGACTGTGGGTTCTATTCCCACACCAGGGAGATGGACTGATGACACTGCAGTCCATTATAAGAGGGATGTTGCACTCCTCAGTGTATCATCCTTCAGATGAGACAAGAAATTGCCTGAGTTGGTGGTAGCTCAGGTAGATGTACATAATCCCATGGCATATGGATTACTGTGCTATAGAATAGACTCCCCACCAATGTAAAATAGAGTTAATCTCTGACCTTATTCAAATGAAACCCTGATATTTGAATGATAAATTGCAGATGTACCCATGATCTGGCCACAATGTCTCTTATGGACCAAGGCCATCAGTATTGTCCTAACACCTCCCCTACAGACACCTTAGTTACCTCCCTACAATCATGCCCCCCCCCCCACTGTACAGATGCCCATGATACTCAGGATTCAAATGGCTTTCAGGTGTCCAGTTAGGCTTGTAAGGGCCCTAGTGGTCATTAGCCTAGTAACAACCTATGAGTGTATATGGTCTCCCTTAAATGGTAGTGCAACATTTGGGGGATTAAAATCCTCCACTTGTGAAAATGTCACCACTAGATAGAATTGCATACATCACATTTGTTGATTAAGCCATTCCTGCACATCACCAATTTAATTTATTACACACTGATATGAAATATGTGCTGTTTGATTTATATAACTGCCCAACTCACAACAACTACCCAACTCACATTCTTTAGACTTGTGCACAAGCTGCTAATGCCACAAAAGAAGTCACAGTACAGTTGTCAGAAAGCTCACAGTTGAAGGGATAACATGAGTAGTGTGTTGTTTCAATGCATATGGCCTCCTTAAAAGTGAGTAAGATACTTGGGGATCAAAACTTTCCACCAGTGAAAGTGCTACCACTAAATAGAATTGCACGCATCACACATGTTGAATACAAAATTCATGGATGTCATCAATTTACACACTGGTATGAGATATATGAGGCTGGATTCAAGTGCCTGTCTATCTAAGTCACATCCCTTAGACCTGTGTAGTAGTTAAAGATGCCACAGAAGAAGTCATAGCACAGTTGTCACAAAGCACACATTTAAAGGGATGACATGAGCAGTGTGTTTGAATGCATACAGCCTCCCTTAAAAGAGAGCAAAACACTTGGGGTATCAAAGCCTTACCCTGTGAACGTGTTGCCACTAAGTAGAATTGCCCACATCACATCTTATGAATAAGCTATTCCACCATGCCTTTTATTTCACACTGATACAAGGTACATGCTGCCAGATTCAAACACCTGTCTGTGCAACTCACATTCTTCAGACCTGTGCTCTAGCTACTGACACCACAGAAGAAATCATAGCACAATTCTCAGAAAGCACACAGTTGAAGAGAGTGAGATAACTTTATGGAAGACCAGCCATTTTCCTTTGGGAAACAAACACCAGTAACTGGTAGATCACAAGCCATGACATGCTCATTGACAATTTGAACATAAGATCAGGAATCCATTGGACAATGGAAGATGTTATATGCATCAAGGCTAAGCACATTCACACATGCATCATTAATGTGGCCAAAGACAAATCCTGATTATTTTGTGGCATAGGACATGAAGTGTCACTTATCATCACTAAAATATGAGCAGCATTGCTGCTAGATGTTAAGTGGTGAGCAATGCTCAAAGCAGAAAGAGTAATTTTAGTTCTTTTCAAATGCTTATGTCCACTTGTGAAAAGTGATACATGTGTTACTTCAGATGAATTGACATGGTAGGGAATGATACACATGGGTGTAAGGCTGAGGCTAAGTAAACATTACTGAATGATAGAATAAATGGTATGCTCAATAGCAATGTGTGAGGTGAAGTCACAGAGGAATGTGTACTGTCATATGTCTGACACATCACAGGAGAAGAAGAAAGTGTTTAGAATAGAAATCACAATGCTGATGTCATAGGAATTCAGTAGGATGTTGGTGGGTAACAGGCATATTTGTAACATAGTGGAGTGCTACCCATGCATCCCTGAATTATATCCCCTAGTATCACTGCAGTATCCATTGTTGCCAGCAAGCCTTGTATATTCATCAGTGATTGGTTACAGTTTTGTGTATAAAATCTTCAGAATAACATAATGGCATGAATGCAACCGATGTCAGTAATGCAGGCATTCCTAGTTGTCTACCAATATGACTTTAAGAGTACCTGTGTAATGGTACACAGTTTCAGAATGAGAAGAAAAACGTGGGACAATCACACACTCAGTGAGAAACAGCAAGTCACCAAATGCAATAGAATGGACTCCTCATATCAAATATTTTGAGTCATGACATTTACAGAGAACATTTTCATTCAGTCATAATCACATACTGATGTGGAATGTTGCTAAGCACAGGTTTGCAACTAATATCAAAGGCTTAGCATGCATAGGAATTTTCTCAGCTTTTCTCATAGAATGTAAACTAGCAGTAGACTTTGCTGCTTAGTGCCCAGCATCATGCAGATACTGAGTCCAAACACAGAGCTCTCAGTTTCTAAGCCATTTATTGGCATGTGTGTGTGTGATGTGATGTATCAGATTACAGGTATGAAGTGGGATGCTTAAACAGTGATAAAAATATGGAACAAGCAGGGGGCAGGATAATAGGTGAATAATTCATGAATGAGCAGCATGCTGGTGGGATAGGACCACTTCTACCCACTTCTCCACAAAGGTATGAAACGTTTAGACAAATGATGTGTGAAGTCAGCTTGACAATGTTTGGGGACCAATTTGAACAAACCACGTGTGTAATTTGCACACATAGGTGAAGTGGAGAGTTATGTATGGCACATAATCTTTTGTGGTACAGGTCCCTTTTTTACTTTTTTCAGAGTGGGGGAAATGTTGGGAAAGGAAGTTAGGGATATCAGAGGTAGGTATATAAACTAGGTTAGTTAGCAGGGGCAGATATACAAGGCATGTAACACAGACAGGGATAGTGATGGACACAAGAGGGAGGGGACACCATAATGAAGGATAGGTATGGGTTTGTGGAGGCACATCCCCTTCTTGTGTGAGCACAATGAGGAATTTTTCCTTACCCTCAGAACTATCATCACTGTTTCCTGTCCTAGTAACTTTGGAAACTGCTGGATGGGGCAGTGGTTTGAAAGTTTGCTGCAGAATCTTTCTCATATGGCCTATTTGAGCACTGAGATCCCTCCCCATAATCTCCTCCACCATCCCTGCTCTGGTACTACTGCTGGTGGGTAGCACTGCACCAGCCCCCGTGGCAGACTCACCTGATGCAGGTGGTGCAGGTAGTGCAGTGGTTGTGGAGGAAACTCTTGCAGATTATGACCCACAAGTGTTGGGTGACCTCTGCTGCCTGTTGTGACACAACGGAGAGACTGTGGTCTGAGTCACAACAGATGCTCTAGCTCTCTGTGCTGGTGGTCATATTAGAGTAGTTATGGATGTTGCAATTCATTAAGAGATAAAATAAAATATTACAAATGATGGTGAGAAAGAGTGTGAGTGGAGAGATATGACAGTAAAGGTATGTTAAATATTTATTTAATGTTAAGGTCACAGTCATTATATATGGGCTTGGGGGTCGGCGTAATGTCTAAGGTGTTGACCTCAGAGACACAAGGTATAGGATTTGATCTCACATTTGAAATGGGAATTGGTTAGGCTTAAAATGCCCCACAAGGGCCTATGAATGAAGTCAGTGAAAACCCTTTAGGGGATCAGGGGTTGAAATATGCTTAAGGTATTTACCTCATAGGCAAGATATACAGGGTTAGATTCTCACCAAGGGAAATTGGCTAGGTTTAAAATGACCCATAAAGGCGGTTATCCTAGTACTTACCTATAAACCTATGAACCTAGTATACATTACAGATACATTGTTAGGCTTAATACCATCCAGATATGAATGCCTGAGGCCTTTACTTACTGTTTTATGAATGCTATAATACCATTGATTCTTACATTTAACAGCCCTTTACAGGACTTGTGACTACTTCACGTACGTATATTCAGTTAATTATCTAACAACCAGTTGTACCATGTTTTCCAGAAACTTTATTTCCTACTGCTAAAATTGCTGGTATTTTTACATAGCATTCATTAATACTGAATCTATACCTATCCCATGCCTCTCTGAGATGTTGCAATTTCTCTTGATGCACTTGAAAGTTTCCTTCAATATCTGCTACACATAAAAAGGAGACAAATGAAGAAATGTGTGTTGCCATGTCACTGTAATGGTTTGCATATTTATGAGAGGATATACTTACAGTACTGGGATAGTGGGATTGTCCTATAATATGCCTCCCATCAACTAAGGAAGTCAGGTTTTTGGTTCTCTATGTCACTACAATGGTGACAACACTGTTCTGTGTGTGAGATGCCAGTAACACAGGTACTATTCCAAGCCTTGGCCTTGTACTGTGACCCCTGGCTGTCTTTGTTTATGAAGAGGTGTACAAAAATCCATTATTCCTGCTCATACCAGCTCTGTGCTGTAAATGGAGCACTGATCTACCATCACCTGCTATGTCTTCCCTTCAGAAATATCAGGAACAAGACAGAGAACTGACACCCAAACCCGATCTGACATGCTCCAGCCTGTGCACAATAAAACAAATGCATTATATGGAATTTAGCAATAATTTCTCCACTGTCTATTTCAGGAGTTTAACATGGCAGTTCTACATGACCATGTGTGCTGATTGGTATATATACATGTTCTACAGAGCTCCAGTTTATGCTGGTTGCTGCTAAATGTCAGCTGATATTTCCCCACTTCTGAGCATGTACACAGTAATGGGTTATAACATTCACATGGTTATCAATCTTGTTTTTGTTTTGTTAAGAAAATGTTTATTGATTTAACATAAATACAATATATATACAGAAAGGAAGAAATTCAATATCACAGAATTGAATCATCTGAGTAATCTAATACAATTAACAAATTAAAAATCTTTATATTTCAATAGCAACATTTCAAGGCTATCCCAACAACTAAAAGTCTTAGTATGATTTACAGAACCTATTCTAATCAGTTATTTTCCACTTTTACATACTGTTGCTGTTAAATTTAAAAATTCTTTGAACATAGGAACTGAGTTTGATTTGCAATTTTTTGTAATAATTTTTCTAGCTGCTGCCAGGACACTCCAAAACATATTTTGTTGTTTGGCTTTTACAGATGAGTGGAACATTCATTAATATTGTTGAACAAGTTAAAGAACAATTATCAGACCATAACCCCTTAAAAAACATACTTATCTCTGACAAAATATGCATTTATTTTTTCAGAATCCATAAACATGTGTCCAATCAGCTTTTACATCGTTATTACATCTCCAACAAACTGAAGAAGTCATTTACTAAACTTGGAGATTTTATAAGGAGTAACAAACATTCTATTTATACATATATTTCCACATAAAACCTTTCCAGTATAAACCTGAAGATGTTTGACTAACTGACTTAATTAACATAGTTTTATTTTTATCATCAATTGACTTAGTTAACAATATCAAAAACAAATATGTATTACCTTAAGTGTTATTTGTGTTCCCCTGTATTCTTCTACAGGTTGCAGTGCTGTGAAATAAAAACAGTTTTGCAATTGATTGCTTATAGCACATTGGAATGGAACCCCTTGATAAAAACACATAAGCTACTGAACTGTGTGTATTAACTAACAATGGCACAGAGGAAATGGCATTAAATGTGACTGATGTAAGGACTGCTAAAAATATGCATGACTGGACATTACATAGCCTACGCCATTATGCACCTTGGAAAATGTACTGCATATACTCTAGTAATGTGCATATGGCATCATGTCTATCATGCATGTACTCATGTTTTTTCTTGTTACATCTGGGATGTGATTCTATTTTAAGAACAAACATTTCCCTTTTTGGAGTAGATGACATGCTGACATAATGAGCATAGCTAGTGAATGAGGGAGAACTAGTAAACATGCATCTTCTACTGATATGGAAATAGAACATGTTAATGCGGTATGACACTGCTGAGGAGAGTGTGTATATGCTAAGATATACATCATAATAATGTACTATATCTGCAGACAGACAGTATAACAGTCAAATGAAGACCATGTCATTGTATTACAACACAATACATCTTGCACTGTGTACTGTGTTTCTTCAATACCTTAAGAAGTTCAGGCACAAATGCTTTTACCTGGAATACTTTTGCCTTGCATTCATTGTGTTTATATGTTGAATACTAACTGATGCACACAAATGCTAACCTCAGGTATATGGCTGATGCCAAACTCTTTGCACATGCATCGGATTTTTCTCATTTTTTGCTATGAAACAACAACTGCAATTTCCATATGGTCATAGATGACCAATGACACTGCTATATGCCAACCATCACACAACAAATGATCACAAATATGGCAGTTATAGTTCAGAAAGCCATTGTGCTGCATGTGTGTGATGTACTTGTATTTTAACTCAGATTTTCATTTTTTTGAAGGAAAATATAGAGAACAGTGCCATATATACTGCACATGATAGGATGTGAACCCAAGCACGTTGGAAGCATGTTTAAAAATTTCCATTAGTGAGATAGTTCACTGACGCTGTGTGTGTACATGTTGTCAAGACTTTTGAGGTTTGTTTTGCATATTTAACTACTGTGTTTACTTTGCAGCTATCTTTAGAAATGAACTTTTTCTTCCATAGCATATGCACATATGTGTGTCATTATTGTTGGTCAGGTGTCCACTCTGAGAGTCACATAATTCACATTATCATAGCTACTATCCACAGTAATGAAGTATGAATTTAACATCACCTAATGAATTAATGTGAGAGTAGAACTTATAACATTTTAAAGTTACAAGTACACATTATAGACTAACATCCCTCTGTTGATACTTATCAATGTATTTTATGTGAACTCACAACTGATTTTATTGCTACTACACATGACCCTGTATTCAAACTGTATACAAGGAGGTGCTCACACATTAATTATTGTGTACAGATCAGATATGTTTTTTTTTTTCAAGAAGCTTTATTTAATTTTTCAAGTGACAAGTAATATATAGTCACGTACAATAGAAATGTACTGTAAATTGTAAATAATGAATTACAAATAAGAAATAAAGAGCAAACTATTTACATTATGTAAAAAGGCCTGAAAACAGGATAATAAAATTATAGATCCATTTGTTCATTAAAAACAATTCCATTTTCCATTTCATTAGAATCTTGGTGACTGAATTCAATTGACAAAAATGAATAAGAGATATCACTTTTGTCCAAGGATTGTTAGTAAATAAGTTAGGATGAATTATTTGCTCTTTGACTTTAGTCTCTCTGAGTGCTGTAGCTTTTAAGAAGGAAAGAAAGTCCTCAAAATATGGTGGTGTAGACATTCTCCACTTTTTAGTGATAAAGTTCCCTGCTACAGCAAGAATAGTCCACAGGAGAGAAAAATTAGCATTCTTCAAATCTCTCTGTTTGTTTACATTAAATAAAATTATAAACTTAGACAATCAAAAGTTGTCAGAAAATAAAACTTTTAAAAAGTCATCCATCTTAACCCAAAATAAGCTCAAGGAGGCATGGTCAGAGAATGCATGTATCCAATCAGTTTTATATTCATGTAGGCATCTCCAACATAGTATATTGTTATTTCCATTTATTTTAGCTATTCTATTTGGAGTTAAAAAAGCTCTGTGCAAAATTTTCAAATAAATATATGCCAATTTTGAGACCAAGTGGTATATCTGACAGATGATAACATCTGTGATTTGCTATGAGAAATTAATTCGGTAGCATGACCTAAAGCAACATGGTTCCAAAATTTTAATTTAAATTTGTTTTATATTCAATAAATATTTTATAAAGTTTTGAGATTAAATTGTCAAATTTTGGGTTGTTGTATGTGACTTCATAAATAAAATAAATTAATTAGGGTTCTTCTTTAAAGTGAGAATTAGAGATGGATAGCCATAGCTCCCGAGCATGAATTTTCACATTTTGTACTAATAACCAATCCTGAGTATTTAAGTCAAATTCTGAAATAAGTTGGTGAACATATTTAACTTTTAATTCTTTAAAACAATGATACCAACAAACAAAATTCTTGGTTTTCCAAATTGCAAGTGTATGATTGTGAATTTTATTTAAACATTTTTCTGTAATGCTAAAAGGGATTATGGATTCAAACCAAATAAAATTCACACAATTTGAATATATAGGGGGAAAAACTTTAGACTGAATTAGATTACAAAGATAATGTCAAAAAAGTTGTCTAAATTACTTGAGTTATAATTATATAATATGTTATTCTTGCTATTAAGAATGGTTAAATGTAAGGTTTATGGACAATAGTAATCTGATATACTTAGATATTCAAGTGAGGAGACCTGTGTGCCAATAATGTTGATATATATATATATATATATATATATATATATATATATATATATATATATATATATATTGAGTTTTATATTTTTATTTATTATTATAAAATTAGATTTGGATTTTTTTAAATAGAGACCAGAAATAGATTGAAATTTTGAATGTGGAAGTGTTAATAAAATATCACCTGCAAATAACATGGTTTTAGAAGACTAAGTATTAGATACATCTATACCACTGATGTTTAGATTTTTTCAGATTAAGACATCAAAAATTTCAATTGCTAAAGCGAAGAAAATTTGGAGAAAGAGGACAGCCATGTTCAGTGCCTTTAGTCAATGAGATATATTCAGAAGTAAAGAGACCTATTTTTTTTATATATGCAGTGTTATCTTTATAAATATTCTTTAAAAGTGAAATGAAGCTTTGGGGAAAATTCATGGAGGGTTATATATTTCTGTAATTATTCTGTCCCTGCCTGGAGCTTTATTAGGTTTTACTTTTTTTTCAATTTTATCTACATATTTTTGTAAGATATGAGTTTATTTAAATCATCCTTTAATTTGGCAGACTTTTCTTAATATTAATATTGTCATGATTTAATACTGGAATTGTTTTTACAATGCTGGAATTTGAATTTTTAGTTGTATAATGAAATCTAAAAGTGTCAAGAATTTCTCCAATGTCTGTTGTCTGTGTTGTTTTTTTTTTCTGTATCTGTCATGTCTGATTTTCAAAATAGTATTAGTTTTTGATTGCATCTACTCTTGTGGAAAGATTATGCATGTGTTTAGAAGATAAGGAGAAAGAGTTCATTCTTAATCTTTCAACAGACAAATTTGATTTATGAGTTAAAATGTCAAATATTTTTGTTTAAAGTTTCTGTTTTTGGTATACTGAATTTATTATTTTTGATATTTTTGATTTGGCCATATGAAATTAATTTTGAATGTTTTGTTGTTCTGAATCCCATTCCTTAATTTTGTTTTTATATCAGGTTAAAATTTTACCAAAAATATCTGTTTTTAATGAGTCTCAAATTATAACTATGTCTATGTCAGGTGTATTACTGAACTTCAAGAATGAATTCAATTCAGAGATTAACCAAGGTTTAAATTCCTTAAATTTAGTTATATATGCAGAGATTCTAGTCAAGAAGGATAATTTTTTTTAAGTTAGTTTGGAATTTTAAGATAAGAGCATCTTTTTTCCAGAGATAGGACAAGGAATGATACTAAAATATGATATTTTGGAAATTATATCCTGTGAAATTATTATTCGATCTATTCTGGTCTGTCTGTCGTATCTACAATCCTGATGAGAAAAACGTAATGAACCAGGACATTTCATGTTGAAAGTATCCTTTAAATTGAGAGATTCTATTCATTTTATAGTTATTTTTTCTATTGGGATCAACTTTAATTTCATTGTATTACTGGTATCAGAGACTTCCAAAATGCAGTTAAAATCCCCACCTGTAAACAAACTACCTTTGTATTCATCATGTATAATATCTAGAGGTTTCTTAGCAAGACTTTGTCCCATACCTGGAAATCAATATCAATTTACTAGAGTCCATAGCATATTGTTAAATTTATTTTTTTCATAGAATCATAACTCGTCGTATTTGTTTTGTTTTATTTTAGAAGACAATTGAGCTAGAATTATATATTTTCCTAGATTCCAAATATCCTTTTCTGTATGTTTGATATGAGTCTCTTGGAGTAAAATCACTTGAGCTTTGTTCATATTTAAATAGTATAATATGTTTAATATCTTCTTTGAATTATTTAAGCTATTATATCCATCTATATAATTAATTATTTTTATATCATTACTATATCTAGAGGAATAAAATAATATGACATAGCAAATGATGATGAATCTCTTATGTTTGTGGGACATAAAAATAAATGGGTTAGGCCATAGAAAAACAAGAACAGGAAATAATATATATATATATATATATATATATATATATATATATATATATATATATATATATAGATATATATATATATATATAGATATATATAGATATATATAGATATATATATAATACACATTGCAATTAATATAAATTAGTTACCTAAATTCCTAGTTCAATAGATGAAAAGAAAAACTTACTGGACTATCTAACACTACCCTACCAATCTATAAGCTGAAGTCTTAAAGAAACAAAACCTATCATTATGCACTGCAGTATTATATAAGTAATAGCGACACTGTAAGTTTGGAAAAAAGTAGATATAAAATTGGATTATATCTAAAGTTGAAGGAATTAAGTAAGTGAATGTGCAGAGTGTATATAAAATGTGTAGCAAGTTGTTATATATTAGAGGAAGTATACACTTCTCATCTCTCTCTCTCTCTCTCGTCTTTCTTATTTGTATCACCTATTTCTCTTTTCCATTAACCTTTCATTTCTCTTGAAGAAGAAGAAGAAAAAGACTTACATATAAAATGCTAGGTTATGAACATCAAAATGAATAGAGCGCTATTGCTATGAATGACAAAATGTGGAAAGGTGTTATTCAAATTCAGTAAATAAGATAGGTTGTTAATGTGTTATAAAACAGATATACAAACTTTTTGTCTTAATGGATGGAAGAAACAGATGTTTTCATTGCATGCATTAATTATGAATTATGGTGTTATTTTCATTTGTATAAGTGTTTATAGAAACAGTTTTATCAGTTGTATATCTCCTCTCATTTCTCCCTTTATTAATCACATTATTAGATGTTTAAATCAGTCAAAATGCTCTGAGACAGATTCCTGACTAGCACAAAGTCATTTTTTTTAATTAGAATTACTAAAACATGTTAGTCTAAATATAGTTAGCAGTGAATATTATTACAGCTGTTGAATCTATCTGCCCATCAGAAAGCAATGGGCAGAAGTGTACAGTACATTTTCATGAGAGTGTAATACTCTAATTAAATAACAAAGTAACATCTAAGATCAATTAATTAAATAATCTTAATTTCAGGATATATTTTCATTGCTTTGAATCAATTTTCAGATTTTACAAGGTACAGATATATTACTGTCACATTCTGTTATAGTAAATTTATATCAAACAAAGAAAAAATATGTTGGTCTGTGTGTGTTGTTCCAAACATTCATGTGCATACAAATGCACACACACATACTCATACATACACATGCTGACATACAGATGTATGTAAACATGCACACAAATAGCTGCTTTCCCATCAACAATATAACATATGATCATGTAATACTGTTGTCAAAAAAGTCTTATTACACTGAATTTCAGGTATAGCAATATAATAAATGCCTCTTTTCCCCACTCATGTCTGCTATATCTCATTTTTATATTAATCGATAATCTATTTCATTTGAAGAATTTAACTTGTGATGAGTCAAGCAGGGAAAAACAGTAGGCCTAATATTTATTTTATTTATTATTTATTTTATATTTGTTGACCGGGTTTGTCCAACTGGGCTACAAATGCCCATTTTCAGCAGAGGTCTGAAGAGAAAAGCTCCAACAGAAAATAGAAATTTTACATATTAAATACATGTAGAAATACATTCATCAGTACCACAGATTACTGCATTACAGTGGCACACATTACATTCATCAGTACCACACATTATCGCATTACAATGTCATACATTAAACTGTGGCAAGTGAAATACATAGAAATACATTCATCAGAGGGATACATTCATAACTACATATTATATACATAATAGTGCAATAGTTACATAGCTGAAATATTTTACTAGTTATATTTGTACAGTAGTGTACCAAGAGAAGAAGATAAAGTAGTAGGTTTGTTTATTGAAGATAAGGAAGAGAGAAGAGAAGTAGAAGGTTATAGGGGAGTGTTTTGGGGGAATAATTACACTGGCAAGTCCATTTTTCATGAAGGCATTTTTTGTAGCGGTTTTGAATTGATTGGGAAGTTCAAGGGATCTTGTATCTAGTGGTAGGCTATTCCAGGCCTGGAAGGGTTAAAGCTATAGACTAGGTGACACATTTTCGTCCTTGGTTTGTAGATTTTTAGTAGGCCTTGTTTAGAACTGTGGAGTAATCTAGTGGGTAGGTAATGAGAGTTTAGAGATGAGATAGTTGGACAGAAAGAGGGTTTGTAGAGAATGGAATGAATAATCTGAAACTGATTATACCAAAGCAGGTTAGGTAATTCTAGCCAATTTAGTTCTTTTAGTGAGAGACAGTGACGGGATTAGTAAGAATTTTGGGCAGCAAATGTGGCAAACCTGTTATAAGTTGTTTCTAACTTGTTTAGTAGTCCAGTGTTGAGGCTGGTAGAGCTATAAAGTAAAGTGGGTAAGAGGTAGGCATTTGAAAGGGTTAGTTTTGCTGTTTTGGTAAGATATTTTTGTTTCTATAGAGGAGACCTAGCTTGAGATGTGTTTTTCGGATACAATTATTGACGTGTAAATCAAAGGTTAGTCTATCATCAATAGTAACACCTAAGTATTTTGTACTGGTGTCCACCTGTATTTGAGTATTATTTTGTGACAGTATGGAGAAGGAAGACTTTATGTGGTTAAGGTTTTTAGGGAGAAAGAGTAGTAATTTGGTTTTCTTTGGATTAAGGATAAGTTGGTTTTCAGATAGCTAGTTTTCTACAGATTTAAAAGAGGACTGTGTGTCTGATTTTAGTTGAGTTGGTGATTCAGCAATAGTGATAAGTGTAGAATCATCTGCATATTGTATTAGTGAGGATCCAGGACAGGAAGAGTAGGGAAAGTTGGTAAAGATGTTAAAAAGAAGGGGCCCAAGGATGGAGCCTTGTGGAACACCCATTTTAACAGGAAGAAGAGGGGAGAAAGCTGAGAGACATTTGACTGATTGGAGTCTATCAGAGAGATAGCTGTTAAACCAAGATATGGTGGATGGAGAGAAGTATAAGTTTGCTAATTTAAGGAGAAGAAGTTTATGAGAGACTGTATCAAAGGCTTTAGAGAGGTCAATGAAGAGACAGGAAATAAGTTTGTTACTGTCTCTAGCTTGTGATACAGAGTTTAGGAAAGACATGAGAGCTGTTGTAGTGCTGTGCATGGGATGAAAGCCATGTTGGGTAGGTGTGAGTAGATTTTCTTGCAGAAGGTAGTGCAAGACTTGATTGTGTATACATTTTTCCAGAATTTTGGAGAGTGGTGAGAACATGGCTATGGGTCTAAAATTAGTTATATCTGTGGAGTTTCCTCCTTTGTGTATTGGGAGGGTGTAAAATTGCTTCCAGACGGAAGGCACTGTAGATTCCGTAATAGAGAGGTTTATTTGAATAGAAACTGGGAAAGCAAGAACATCAGCAGAAACCTGAAGGAATGCAGAAGGAATGTTGTCTACGGATGTGTAGCAAAGTTTTAATTTAGATAGTGGAGTTTTAATATAGTTAGTGGAGACAGGTTTGAGGGAGAAGGTAGTGGTAGGGTTACTACTGATGGAATAGTTTGAGCTATTAGGTCTATTATTGTTGGTGGGATGGTTTGTGTCTTGATTTAGTAATTTGGATATTGTGTCTATAAAGTAGTTGTTAAATATGGAGGCAGTTTCCTTGTGTGTTTTGTCAGGATGAGGGTTAGGGGAGGCTTGCGTACCTGGGTGTAGTATTTGATTTACAGAGTGCCAGAACTTTTTAGGGTTGGATTTAAAGGTAGAAGATGGATTATTATAGAAGTTTTTCTTATCTTTATTAATGTGACTTTTGGCAAGATTTCTAAGTTTTTTATATTTCTGCAGGTCTGGTTGATGTTTAGTTTTAGTCCAAATTTTCCATGCTCTGTCTTTATTTTTTAGTAGTGCACGTGTGTTTACAATCAGCCATGGGGCTATGTTAGACTTTATGCAGACTGTTCTAAGGGGTGTCACAGAATTTAAAATACTAAGGAAAGTGGAGTTAAAAAAGTGGACAGCTTCATCCAAAGGGAGTAGTTTTAAGAGATTCCAGTTCACTTTTGATAGTAAAGATTTGAAAATTTCAGGATTAAAGTTTGTTAGTTGTCGGTGTTTGATAAACCTTTGAATTTTAGTTTGATGGGATGTGTATCTTAGTATTTTTACTGGACAATGATCACTTAGGGAATTTGGTAGCATTTCATGGTTATTGTATTTGGAAGGGTGAGAGACAAGAATCCAGTCAAGGAGAGATGAGACTGTATGGGAGTTATTGACATGAGTAGGATCAGAGATGAGTTGAGTAAAGCCATATAGATTAAGGTGTTTTGAGGAGTTTTGAGAGGAGAGAGATAGCCAGTTAATGTTGACATCCCCAAGAATGATAGTTTCATTTGGGATGTGTTGGGAGATATGAGCAAGCATATTTTCCAGTAGGGGGATATTATCACCTGGTGGAATGTAAATTGCTACAATGGTGATAGTGGAATGGCTATTATTATTTAGGTTTACAGATAAAATTTTGGCTGGGGAGAAGGCTTGGAATGTAAAAGTAGAGTTAGAAATGGTAAGGTGGTTAGAGTGTAAGATAGCAATGCCTCCACCTTTCCTTTTTGGTCGATCTAGATGGTGTATGCTATAGCCAGAGGGCAAGATCTCTATGTCTTGGTGTTGGGATTTCAACCAGGTTTCAGTCAGAACAAGGATATCAGGAGTATGGTGAGAGATCCAAGCATGTAGTTTACTTACTTTGTTCAGAATACTCCTAGTGTTTATTGAATAGAAGGAAAGATGTTTGTTTGGGAGATTATTAACTTTGGGGTTAGGAGGGCTAGCAGTGGAGTGTGTTGGACCAGGGTTGGGATGAATGTCCCCAGCTAAGAGAATGTTTTTGTGGAGGTAGATGAGTTTGAGCATATTAGCAGTGGAAGTGTAGTATTTGGTTTTGTGTTTGGTAGGGGTAAGTTGGGTGTTAGGTAAGTGTACTTTTGGTAAGGGAGTATTTAATGAGAAGATAGATGGAAAATGGCAAAGGTTTGGTGATTATTTATATGGCTACAGCAATTTGGGTTTGCAGGGGATATAGGTTTGGGGTGTAAATGGATGCTAAGTGATGTGAGTATAAGAAGGAGGAGTAAGAGAGGCAGTAATAGGATGAATGTAGTTAGAAATGCATATATTATACTCTTGGAGGAGTACATATTATAGGGTGTTTTTAGTTAATAAAATGTATGGGAGTACAGTTTTTAGTCTATTAGATAGTGGATAATAGTGTATACCAGCTAGTAACAGTAGGGGGGGGTGAAGTTAGAATATTTTGTTGTAGCAGCAAGTGGGTTGAGGTATAGTCTATTATGGAGTGAAAGACAGGAGGGGGGGTTATGTTGTGGGGGGTGCAAAGTAGTTAGCTATAAAGGAAATGATATGGGGGTGGGTGGGAGGTTAGCGAAGTGAGCCTGAGTGAAACGAGGGTGAATGGAGTGGGTTGAGCCAAGCCCAGAGTCAAGCACAATCACTAAAAACTCTAACAGTATAAGGCTATGTACAATTATACTGTGTATAATAAAATATTTACTTCTCAAATGCTATACTACAAAAGTCCATGCATCTTCCTCATGTATGCTGACATAAAAAAATTTGGGAAACAAATCAGTAGAGCACATAGAACCCCAAATGAGTGTAACTTTAAGCCAAGGAGTTAATTTTCTGCACCATGATATTGCTTTTCTGTGAAATGCTTTCTAGTCTTATGCTGGAACAGTGTTCATTGTTTAAATATATCAATAAGAAGGCAGTTTCCTTTCAAAGGACGACTAACGCAGAGCAGCATTCTCCTTCACACTGCTAGCTCTTATACTGCTTCACTCTAATATTCCATTTATAGTACTTTGGAAAAAATACATCAAGCACAATGCATTTGCCTCAATAAATTGAAGCTTTTGTTGTCACAAATTAAGAAAATGAGAACCCCTTAAAATAATATGACCACTGCTTTCCTCATAGGGTTAGTAATGAGTAACAATCCAGTGGTTAAGCATAAATGCAGGCATATACACATGCGCACATGAGCGCATAGGCAAGCACATGCCCACAAAACTCCGCACAAAACTGACAACAATTTCCAAACATACATCTATCAATTTGCACCCATTTTTAAAATTCACAGGACTCCAACATTCAGTCCCATCACCATACAACAGCTAGCCCATATCCAACACAGATCAACAACAAAAAGAAAAGTTTGATGTATATAAAGTATCAATATAAGTTGCATTAAGGAAGTAGTTAGTGAAAGCAGAGGTGACTTCCTGTTTAGAATCATAAATGTGGGGATGTCTATCATGAAATTTAACAATGTTGAAAAAGGAAAAAAAAACACTAAAGCAAGCTTGCGCTACAAGGAATGAGGTAAGAAGTAAATAAGTTAAGGATAATTATAGGCAGGAGAAGTTTAATATTGAATATTTGGTACCAAGAGCGAGTAAGTTTGTGAAACAATTTAAATTGTAAGAGAAAAAAAAAGTACTCCTCTTGCCATGAATGTGATAAGGTGAAAACAAACAAGAAACACAAAACCATCAGACATTGCCTCAAGTAGAAAAACAATAAATAGAGAATATAGCCATCTAAAACATCTAGGAAATGGGAGGAGACAATATAAAATATGAGCAGTATATTAAATGTTCTATTGTTGTAAAAAAGACAAAGGGTGAGAGAAATGCTCTTAGTAATAGCAGGGCTTTTAACAGCACTCATTTTAATCATGTTTTATCTGTGAGCAGTAATTCACTTTTATCTATTGATGAGCATTCTAATAGTAGCTTTTATGAACATCTTGATAAGGATTATGGTAACTTTAAGCAATTGTTCAGGTCATTGGAGAATAATATGCATAAATATAAAAGACTTCAGTGGCAGAGGTTACACCTCAAAGTCTGTTTAGTACATAAAGTGATCCCGCGTGGGTTACGTGTATGCAAGATACCAACATATGGCAATGCTTTCCCAGACCTGCTCAGAGACTGACAGAACCTTAATCATGAAATGAGCTTTAGGTATATTGAGCTCTTGCTGAAATTTTTTAATCCAGTTGAGACTGTTCTGAATAATGAGATTAAACGAGAATTGGAGAAAGTCAGCTGTTATGCCAATACGTCTATTTACCTGCAGAAATTAGATGATTTATTTTCCTGACATTGCACAATATGCGAAATGGCTAATTGATATTAAGAAGAGGAACTTATTACATGATCAGGCTGATTTCAAACAGGGGTGGATCTTTTCATGGCCAAAGGAAGGCACTGGTAATGGTTTTGAGCAGACTAATGTTGCCCTGCTCAGTGTAAGATATAATTCGGAACTGGTGTCTGATACTACTAAAGATTGTTTGGGTACTGCTGATTGTAAGACCATTGAGAAAATGTGCCCCAATACCATTTCTGATAACATTAATGTGGATACATTAGAATTGAGGAGTCCTGTGTCTGCCGCTACTACTTTAAATGTTTAGCGTTCTAATACTGACTGTGAGTTATCAGCTTTGGCCAATCAGCAGCATTTTTTGCTATATCGACCAGAGCCAATCCCTCATGCTATGAGGGAATGATCAAGGAGCAAGAACAAAGCTGCCCACAAGAGATTATTAATGGATGGTTTGATGGATTTAGGCCCAGTGGTTTGGAAGAAAACTATGAAGACCTGATCATTAATATTTCATTTGTGACTTTGTCTACTGAACAACGTGAGGTACTGAATTTGGGTCTTACATTTAGGTTCATAGATGTTTACTAGGCTAATGACCACAAGGGCCTTTTTAAGCCTAGCCATGCATCCCAAATCTCTGACAAGTTCTGATACCCCTGATAAGTCTAAGTATGGGCTTGCGAAATGAACCATTTACAGGTTACCTGTTTGCACTAGAGACATAGGTGCCAAACCAGGGATGAATTTCTGGTTTCCCATCCAGTTTATTCAAGTTGCATTTGAATTGGGTCAGGGAGGAACTCTGCTTCACATGGATGGGGAGCCTGTTCCATAGATGGGGTAGTCTCTGGGATACATACCTATCTCTACAGCAGGTCCTATTTATATCATAGGCAAGGTTTAAGTCTTTAGAATGGGTAATTCTGGTACTGTTTATTTTGTGAATATGCAGGAGGTCCATCAGAGTGGGGTCTGACAATCCCTTGTATACCAGGCATAGATCTCCCCTCAAAAGGTTGTAGGAGAGAGAATACATGGATAAGTCCTTGAGGCGATCTGCATAGGACATACTACTTACGCCCTGTATTCTTTTAGTGACAAACCTCTGTGGACATTTTAGTTGTTGGATATGCCTGGTTAGGTACATACCAAAGGGGGCATTGTACTCAATGATTGGTCTGATGAATGTCAAATACAGTGGAACAATGACTTCCTTGGACTTAGATGTCATACATTTGTTTATACGTTGCACAACATAGAATGATTTCCTCACCACTGTAGACATGATGATCAAAAGCTAGATTACTATCTATGCATGTCTGTAAGTCTTTGACTACTGGGTCAGGTCTAAGGGGTGTCTCGTCAGTATGATAGTTAACAGGGAAGGATGACTTCCCAAAGATACTATTATGCATTTCTTGGCATTTAGTTTTAGTCCATGGCTCTGACACCAGTTGTTTGTCTGTGTCAGCCCCTCCTGAAGAACATTTGTGTCAGTGTGAGATTCAATGACAGCTCCTAATTTGCAATCATCTGCAAATTTAGTCAGCCAGAGACTACTGACATTCACCTTGACTTCTGAGAAGTAAATGCCAAAAAGGAGCGGTCAAGGACTAATCCCTGAGGGACACCACTTGTGACTGGGCTCTTTGTAGAGGTGGACTCCCCAATTCTAACATCTTGGATCCTGTCTGTGAGCCAGTTGGCTCTCAACCGGGTGACATACGGGTTTGTACCTAACCTCTTGAGTTTGTCAACAATGCCTGAGTGGGGTATTGTGTCAAATGCCTTGGCCATGTCAAGGTAGGCAGTGTAAATGAACTTGCCCTCATCCATTGCTTTGATGACATTCTTACAAAAGTCCACCAGGTTGAGTAGGCATGATCTGCCCTTTATACAACCAAACTGGGTTGGGTCCAATGTCTGGAGGTTTACTATAAATCTGTTCATCATCTCTATGATAATTCTTTCCATGGCTTTACATATAAGACTAGTGAGACTTATGGCTCTGTAGTTTCCAGGGTCTGTAGATGGCCCACCTTTGTGCAGAGGGATGACTGTTGCATTTCTCCATTCATGAGGCAAGAAGCCTGTTTGAAGGCTACAGTTAAATAGTAATTCCAGAGGTCCTGATAAGTTATGTTTCATGCTATTTAGAAGGCATCCTGGAATATTGTCTGGCCCCATTGATATAGTGTTCTTGGTCATAGAGAGACCATTAAAGACCTGTTCCCTAATGAGTGTGGGGGGGGGTTATTTTTGATGATATTTCCTGAGAGAAGATTAAGGGGAAGACAGGAGTAAAGTTGGAGCTGAATTTATCAGCCAGAAGGTTTGTTATATCTTCTGGCTTGGTATAGGTGGCTCCATTTACAATGAGCTCTGCACACAATTGTGTATTGCCTTTGAGGTTGCAGACATAGCTAAAGAATGCTTTGTGGTTGTCCTTGGCCTGGGAGGCCAAACTTACCTCAAATTTAGCTTTGGTAGACTTTATTTGTCCTCTAAGTTGTTTGTTTAGTTTGATGAGAGTGCTTTTATCCTGCTGGGTGCTGCACCTCCTAATTTTTGCCATGATTTTTTTCCTCCTGTTATACATCTGACTGATTTTGTGATTCCACCAGGGTGGCTTGTTTTTTGAGTTACTTCTGTACTTCTTCCTGGTGGGTACAGCTGCCTCTATGCAGCTATTAACATACTTGTATAGGGTTTCTGTGAACAGTTCTGCATAGACATAAGTGTTCCCATGGGTTATAGGGTCTTGAAAATTTGGTAGGTTCTCACTTAATAGCAAGAGGTTAGCCTTAGAATAGCTCCTGGCTATTCCTGGTTGAGCTGGGGGTACAGGTTTTATTTTTACTTCAAAGGAGACCATGCTGTGGTCTACGTTTACCAGAGAAGGTATTACAGTAGGGTGTATGCAGCACTCTCCCATATTAGTGAGGACCAGAGCCAGTGTAGTTGCACTCCTGACCAGTGTATTGACTATCTGGTCCAGGGAGTTTGTGCTTACAAAATCCAGGAATCTCTGTGCATGCATGTTTGGTGTAGTATAGGATTCCCAGTTAATAGTGGGGTAATTAAAGTCATCCATGAATATGGTATTGGGTTGGATGGTTAGTGCTACTAATAAGTTTAAATACATGGTATGGGTTTCATGGGTCATAGAGGGGGACTTATAGCTTGTAAGGAAGTGGTATTGGATTGTATCTATGGTGATTTGAACACAGAGCAGCTCAAGTGCATTTTCCTGTTTGACCAGCCTTGAAGTATATTTATTTTTGGTGTAAATTGAGACACTTCCACCTTTAGTCCCTGCCTGTGAAATAGCTGATCTAAAGCTATACAAGCAAGGGGTTTGTCTTTACATGATGTACTTTTAATAAGCTCTGTGAGGATGATATTTATACCTTTTTTAACACAAATATGAAAACAGGATTTTACATCACGAATAGGGTACACTTTAAGATGCTATGTCATCTTATTGCTTGTAATGAAATTTATATTTGTCCATCTGATAAGAGCAGATGGACAGTTGTTATAGACACTTCTCTATACTTCAACAGTATGCTATGTATGTTAAGTGACTTGACTACTTACAGTCAATGTACAAGCCTGGAGTGGTAAGATTATTTCTAGAGTCAAACCTTTATTTATGGTTTGCTTATTGAAGGGGTCATCGGCAAGCAACGTTACAATTATTTTTCTGTTAATTATCCTTTGATACATATAGTGCATGGTCTTCCTAAAGTACATAAGTCTTTCATTAATCCCTCTATGAGGCCAGTATTCTCGGAGAAAGGATGGGTGACTGAGCCTTTGTCAATTTTTGTTAAAAAACACCTTCATCCTGTTGTGGACAAAGTTGAGAATGTACTTCGGGACACTAAACACTTTTTGAAAAGTTTATCTCGATGGTCTGTGAACAACACAGTTGAAGACTATTTATTGGTGACCATGGATATAGTATCATTATTTACTGTAATTCCAAATTACTTCGGAATTAATGGTGTTAGATAATTTTTAACTAAGAATTCTACTTATAATTCTGATCAAGTGTATTTATTATGCTTTTTACTTGATGTGATTCTTACAAATAATGTTTTTCTTTTTCTGACAAGTATTATGTTCAGAAGGTGGGTGTTGTGATGGGCACCATTTGTGTGAACCATTACACAAACATGGTGCTAGCACACTGGGAATCTGAACATGTTTTTAACTCAGTGAATAAGTCTTTACGTTCTTTACTTTTTTATGCAAGGTTCGTTGATGATGTCTTTTTATTTGGGCTGAGTTGGTTGATTCATTACATAATTTTATTGAGTATCTACATGCCATTGCTAGTTTTTTGAAATTTACTTTTAAGTATTCAAGGACTGAGATTGATTTCTTGGATGTCTGTGTTGCAAGAACTGTTGGGGGAATTTAAACATCTATCAATAAGAAACCTTGCAAAAGGAATGATCTGTTACAGGCACAAAACATGCATCCTAGTTTTCTAAAGAAGAATGTCATGAAAAATCAATTTTTCAGAATACTAGGTTGCATAATATGCATAGTGAAATATATGCTTCTTTTGATGCTTTGCCTGATACATTTCATAAGAGGGGGTATCATGATTCTGATATGTTACATGCACAGAATGAAGTATTATCTTGTCATCAAACTAGGGCTAGACCAATCATTGGTAATGGTGTGGATGGAGATGCAGTTTATAAATGTCCGACTGATAAATCTATAAAAATGTGTGTTATATATGTGATATTGTGAAAAAATATTGAAGGGTCCTTGTATCTGATAGTACTAATAGAACTGTTCTTGGTGATGATCCACAGTTTGCATTTAAGAATTTTAGTTCAATCATGAGGAAGTTATGTTATAAACCTGTAAGGCTGTATACGAATTTTCAACCTATGTCAAACTTAAAGGGTACCTTTCCATGTGCTGGTTGCAATGTTTGTGATTTTATTAAGACTTGTGATCATTTAATTCATCCAAACATTGGACACAAGTTTTATTTTAATTTCTATGCTGATTGTGGTAATTTGCATGTTGCTTACCTTGCTATATGTGATGTGTGCTCTAGTTATTATGTTGGTAAAACCAATTGTGAGAACATATACTGAGAATCTTGAGATGAAATGGAGTTTGATACTTCAGTCCACTAGAGGAAGTGGTTAAAATGAGTTTGTACCTTTAAGACCTGCACTATGAGCATGTGATCTAAGGAGATAAGCAGTCTATATAAATGCTGTTTTATTGTTTAATTATTAAATCTGATGAAGCACTGTAGTTTGGTGCAAAAGTATTCATCTTGTATTTTATTGTTTTGTTTCATTATATTAAAGTTTTGTTTTATACCTTCCTGCCTTACTAGCATTTTATTTTATTAATATATTTGTACATTTCAATTTTTTGAGCTGGTGGTTCATTGCCTTGTCTAGCTTTCATGTCTTTTCTCATACAAGTACTCCCCTTGCCATGAATGTGATTAGGTTAAGACAAACATGAAACACAAAGCCATCAGTCATGCCCCAAGTAGAAAAACAATAAATAGAGAATATAGCCTTCTAAAACATCTAGGAAATGGGAGTAGACAATATAAAATATGAGCAGTGCATTAAATGTTCTATTGTAAAGAAGACAAAGGGTGAGAGAAAGGCTGAAAAATGTTACTGTTATGTCAAAGTAAAAAACACACACTTTGTATGTATAGAGGTTGCATTAAATTAGAGTTTATGCAACCTTCTTAATAGAAGATATATATATATATATATATATATATATATATATATATATATATATATATATATATATATATATATATACACACATATATAAAATATGTTACCTTTATAAAGGCATATAAATTTGACTGACATAATAATATTTAAACTTTCACTTTGGGATTAAAAAATAAAAAAGTAATTAATAGGTAAATACATTGCCATCAATGTATGTCTCAGTATTAAATATCCCATATAATCTGAGACAACAACAACAACAAAAATTATCAAATAGAACAAAAGAATTTGCTCAGAAAAAAGCAATTATTTCATAGGTGAAGGTTTTAAAGCTTTGCCAGATGAAGATGAAATAAGATCTTTTTTTTGTTTGTTTCTTTTTCTTCGTATCAGTCCATGGGTTTTTATCCAAGGATCTTTTCAGGAAAGAAGACCAGTCCATATCTTCTGTTACATGTAGACAGTTATTGTTTTTGACAAATGAAGAGACTTCTTCTGAGTTATTAATTTTTTTTGTTCCATTAGGTACATGTATTTTTATTTTTGCTGGAAAGAATATCTGAGATTCAAGACCATTTTGTCTAAGAGTTTTCACAAGGGGCAGCAGCTCTTTCTCAGGTCTACTGTTTTTGATGAATAATCAGTCAAATCTGATAGGATTTTGTTTATATTTCAAGGGAGCTTTCCTACATGCAGTTTTAAGTATTAGTTATTTGTCTATATAAGATAGACATTTTATAACAATAGATCTCAGTGGAGACGTTGAGGAAGAGGGAATAGGTTAGACTATAGCTCTATGAGCTCTTTCAAAGCTATATGAAAATCCTTCCCAAAGGTTTAATATTTCAAGAATCCAGGAATTCAGAAATGAAATTAAGTCCTCACCTTCACTTTTTT
Source organism: Protopterus annectens (assembly GCF_019279795.1). Lineage (NCBI taxonomy): Eukaryota > Metazoa > Chordata > Ceratodontiformes > Protopteridae > Protopterus > Protopterus annectens. Next base: position 1,411,831,402 of record NC_056725.1, read on the forward strand.
CTGGAAGACCAAAAATCCTTATGTTGCATCTCCTTTCTCTATTTTCCAGATCATCTATTTTGTTTAAGAGCCAGGTATTTTGTTTTAGTAAAAAGATAGTTTGTGTTTCTTCCTCTTTCCATCTGCCATCAATATAATTTAGGGCATTCTACATTTCAAAGATTTTTGTTTGCTGCTGTTGTAATATATCTTTAAAGACCTCAGATTGCTTAAGGAAGATTTCTTTTAAATTATCTAAGTTGTCTTGGAATCCATCAATTTTCAAAGATAGTTCCTGAAGAGCTGATGTTACTAGTTGTTAAGTCCTTTCTTATGGACTTGGAGGTGTCAGCATGAGACCGTCTGGAATTACTTTTTTTCAGTCAGCAGTTCAGTCTGCAAGTAAAAGTGACAGGAAAAGTTTTATAAACTTTAGGAAAGTCAGAAAACAAAAAATAAATCAGAGTAAATAGCAAAAAGACTATATAAATGTTTTTTTTCAATGGAATAATTATTTTTCCCCTATTTAACAGTGATTCGACAAAGTTTTAAAAAAGTGCTGCCATCTTGGCTCCGCCCCTAAGATATATTTTTGTAATGGATCACATAATGCAAATTGGATTCTAACCCTTGAAAGCCACAAATAACACCTTGACTAATGCACTTACTTGTAATCCCCACTAAGACACTTATGTTATTGCTATTGCAAAGCAGTTATGTGAACTGATGATAGGCTGGATGTGTAAGAATGGAACAGCACATCTGTAAGGCATAATGTTACATTAAATTGATACATGTTCATAAAATGTTAATGAGACATGGAAGGTTTTCATGATAAATAAACAATTATCATATGTTTCTGGAAGGCATTTGCCTAGCAGTAAGGTACATTATAATTTGAAAATGAAAACCTAACATGTATGATGGCACAAATATAAGAATTATATAATCTCTTCATGGATTCAAACCTTGCACCTATTACACTGTAACTAAGCAGAGACATCATTAATATGTTGAGCCATTAAACAAGTTATAGGTAAAGGACCAGATTCAGTAACACCTATTCCAAGAGTACACAGTTTATATTTAACACCATCCCTACAACAATTTTTATGCTTTCTAGTCACTCAGAAAGATTATACTAAGTGTAAATCTAGTCTACACTTTGTGGTAACCTTTATGAATCCCCCTCAGTATTTAAAGCTGAAAGAAAATCAGTAGGAAATCTAAAATTAAGAGGAAGAAGGTGTGAGTTATGCTTCTGTTGTTTGTTCACTCAGAACAGTGTACACTTAGTGTAGTCATTAATGAATCCCAAGGAGAAACTTTTTCTGACTTCACTAATGTCCACTATGCTAAAGTGGCACACACCAATGGCATTCTTGTCTGCTTAACTGATAGACTCATCTTTGTGCATAAGTAATTTTCTTTTGAGTTTTAGCTATAGGATGGGAACTACTATTCCCGAATAGGCGTTAATGACCTGCAAACATATGCAGTGCCAAACAATGTCCAGCATATGATGACAACAAGGATTGCAGTCAACTGTCAAGTTTGGGAGTTTATACATATAAAATAAGTAAACATTTTCATAATTTGAGGAAAAGTATAATTTAACATGATTTGAAGACTGCACCAATGGCAATAGAATGGAATATTTTCATCACTGGCATGTTGCACCACATAAACATTTAACTAAAAGCAGAGTCCAACACAGGTTCAATTCATTGTATCTCTGCAGTGAGAAATTATGTTGCACCACACAATTGTCAGGCTTTATTTTCCTGTTATTTTTGTTGCACATTAAAATGATGATACTGGGGGATAGGGTGGAAATGAGGATGAAAAGGAAGGTGAGGGTAACCACTTTGTACATGTGTTACCTTTGTTCAAACGTCTTACAGCATGGCATAACTCTACTCCATTGTTTTGAATGTTAAGTATATGCTTAATAAGTAATCCAACTTCACATTACTGGAGATACCATTCACATTGTTAGGGATCTCCACCCCATCTCTATGAAGTTTGCACAGTCACCTCACATACATTTTAAATCATATGTGCTCAATATGTGGATCAATGTCCCATCATTTTTCCAAGTGAGTATAACTTAAAGATATATTTGTAAGAGTTACCTGTTTGACATACCCTTTCAAAGTGTGATTTTAATAAGCATGGGTATGGCTAATGAGGCACATTTGTAATGCAGCAGTGTTCCAAAGTCTTAATCCTAATTCCCGTGCTGCTCAAGTGTGAGCATGTCATCATGCAGACCTCAGCACGATGTTTTCCTTCCTTGCTCATCATGCAAATTTAGCAATTCAGAAAGTGCAATGAGTTGAGACCTAATTAGCATATTCAACATGCCCAGAGGGGTTTATTTAAATCTTCTAAGCATAACATGGGGAAGGGAACTTCCATCGTGCTATGGGAGAATACTTTCTTCCCTTTGTATTGTCAAATAAAACTTGTTTTCAAAATTGCTCCAGAACTAGGGAAGATTCATTCAGAATTATTCCAGTTTATGCCTTCTTCCATTCAACTGCACAATTGTACAATATTGATATTTATTGGGCTTGTGCTGTCTAGCTGCATTGTTTCAATATAATCTGTTAAAGTCATCAGAAATGTATTCAATGGGGTCAGGACAACACACATTCATAGAGACTTTTAGTAGCCTACCAAACAGACAGTTTAGAAGTTTTTGTTTCTGGGCAGGTATATCTTTTTACATGTGACACCACTATAATGGGGGTGAGTAAGCATGTGTGTAACATTGTTGTGAATCTGGGCTTAATTTGTCCTCCATTTCATACTGTTGATATGCTTATGAGTTTGTGTGCCTAAGGGGTGAACATTCCCGCATCTGTCATTCCTTTTTCTTTTGTTTTGATGGGGGAGGTTGCATCATGACTCTACAATGCTGGTTATATTTTTATAGGTTTCAGCCATGTCATGTGTTTGGGTGTGGAATATGTATTTGTTGTTTAGACTGTTGGTTGTACTTTTTAGGCTGAAGCTATGTTTGTGTTAAACCTGAGTATGCTGTTTACTGATATTGCTGCATAGTGCCTGTACTATTCAGTAACTGTTAAAGTGTGTGTACTACCAGTGTAGTGGCCCAGGTTTTGATAAACTTTTTTTTTATTCTCATCAAAGCAGTGATATGGCTGTTAAGCCTACTAAGGGCACATTTTCAAAGAAGCCTGCTTTTTCAGAGTCTGAATTTGAGAATAAGGTGATAATACAGGCTGTCTATCTCCATTGTGGACGGCTCCTCAATACACACACTTATGACAAGCCCTTCCATGACAGTGTCTGGCAACAGATGGTTGAAGATGTGAATTCTAGCCAGGGCTATGTACACACACACACACACACACACACACACACACATATACATATATATATATATATATATATATATATATATATATATATATATATATATATAAAATGGTCCAACACAGGGCCACTGATATGACATATAGGGCCAAAGTCAGACCAGAGGCTATGGACAGGACTAGGGGGCTACTTCTGGTTGGCCAGTTATTGTACCATTCTGGATGAGAAGGAGGAGTTCCTATCATCACTCTGCGGTGCAGGAATCTCTTCAGAATTGTATAGTGTACTGCAGTACTGGATGGTGGTGCAGAGATGGACGTGCCCCAGAGTATTTCAGGTCTATATTACCTTATCGAAAATCCTAGTCAGTGAACGCCTGTTCACCAACCAATAAACAGTGAACTGTCATGTCTTTGAACAGCCACTTCAGCAAATTTTTTACTAAGCAGTTGATGAAGTGCTACTGTTTGGGGTTAATGTATCTCCTTCCCAGTTCATAAGGTGGGGCCTTTATTTCAACATGGGTCCAGTACTTTTGGGAAATGGGCTGTAGCATAAAAGTCTCACATAATGCTAACTTTTTCCTTTTCAGTATTTGCAAACTGCATATGTTTCCCCATGTTACAGCATTGCATAAAGGAAATTATGGAGTATTCTGGAGGCAGAAGCCTGTGAAATGTCCACTGTTTCTCCTGTTGGTTGCTGAAATAATCCTGTTGCTAAAATACATAAAGAAGAGAATAATGAGAGTACTAGTCACGATGTAATAATCCAAAAGTCTCTGTAAAAACTCAAACAGCAAATTAAAATCCAATTACGATTTATTAAGAGTAAAAAAGATTAGCGCTTTCGCGTAGTGTGACCTACGCTTCATCAGATAACTTTCAAAGAGCTACTATACATTTAAATACTCATATGCGCGGGAAAATCTTTCCAAATTAAAGCAATTAATCAATTAAAACAGTAATATGCAGATAAATTCATTGTAATATATGATTTGCTGCTTAAAAAACATCATTTTGAGTGCAAGAGCATAAATAAACAGTGAGCAGTTAAATGAACATCAACATTAACAATAAAATGAAACAAATGATTATGTTAGTCTGTTGTTGATGTTATGTGTCCAGACTTACTTATAAGCAATGAATTATCGACATCCTATATTAAAAATTGTATGGGTATTTATTGCACTATGTGTATTAGATTAAACATTTTTAAATGTAATGATGTATCACATATATATTTGTATACAGAACCAGTGAAGCATGTGGATGTAAGAACACGCAAGATGAATATATGGCTCTTGGACAATATAGTGATACCCGTATAGATGTAGATATTTATTTATTTGGTTAGATAAATATATTAATGCCTAATAAACAACAATGAATCTAATAAATAAAAAACTAAGTATTACTATAATAACAATATGAATATATATATATATATATATATAAATATATATATATATAAAGAATACAAATATAAATGTGAGTAACTATAATAAGTATGAAATAACTATATCACTTATATTATGTGTCAAGCTATACATACCTTAGTATCCACTAGGATGGGTTCTTCATGGTTATCATGGAGCCACAGACAGGGGAAACACATGTCTACTGTTTGTTGTACAGTGTCCTTATCCACCCTGCAGAAGTCTATTATGTCTATTTCATGGAGGCCATGAAAGGTTAAGTGTGGTCTGAAGATCCAACACCTTCAAGGGCGACATCTGGCAACATCAGCAGCAGCAGCTTCTCCAAGAGCTTCTTACAGATATAGGTTTACAATGGCTGCAGCAATGCCTAACATATTTTACAATTTTTCTGTGGCCAAATGCAAGCATATTGCCAAATCCATTGCTAACTTGAGTGGAATGTGTTTGTGCATGCTTTATACATTTCTAAATTGTTCTGCCATTTTTTTACTGTATTAGCATATATCACAGTTAATTATATAGTTGTTAGCATAAGGGTCTGCTAACCCTTATTTTCTAGCTGTCCGCTTCATGTCATAGAGATTCCTGAATTGCACAATTGCTTGTCACTGCTTATCACATGTTTTCTTAGTGCAATTTGAAGGCATTCACAATGCACGGCCATTGTTAGGTGACGTTTTCATGATATCTACCTTAAAGTAAAGTTTTTCCTAAAAGAAAATGATACGATTCTGTTTTTCACAGATTGTATGTTCATGTGTTGCACAGGATATGTGCCACAGGTTGAAGGGAAGCACAGTAAAGCATAAGAAGCAAAAAGCGAAAAAGTAATGCTAGGTCCCAATATCCAGAGTCTGCCTAAGACCAGGAAAATGAAAAAAGTTGCTTTTGTACAAAAAGTACTTTCCCTTTTGCTCACTTTGGTATTGGCAATGTTATTATGAATAACTCCAACAAGAGAATGGGGAGAATATTGTCCATGTTAAAACATTTTAGTTACTGATTTTGGTGTCCAGTAGCAGCTAGCAAAACCAGCCTACAGTTTTCTATTTTCTGTGTGTTGTGCATCACTGAGTTTACTGTTATACCACTATGCCATCCTTTTGTTGGACATTACTATGAGCATTATTCAAGCTCTTTTGAATGCCGCAGTGGATACAGTAGTGCAGACTTCTAGATGAAGAGAACAGGTCTTCATTCCTTGCATACTTTAAAAGTAGCTGGTCTACTTCTTAGTGCTGTATTCCAAAACAAGTTGTGTATAGAGTAAAATACTATGCTGAGCAGTTTCTCCATGCAGTTTTCAATAAGATAGGCATCTGACAGTTATAATTCAGCATAAGTTAATGGGGACAACCAGAGCCCTACACTCAATTTCAAAACAAGAATTAGGCCTGCTATTCCAAATGAAATCTGTATTGAACTTTGCTGAGGTTTACCAAGGTACATGGCTGAAGAAATGCAGACTCCCTTAAAGTAAATGGGCAATCTTGATCAAGCTGCATCAAAACCTGTATGTCAAACTATCTGTTGCAGGCATTACATTGTGAGAAGCTAGAATGCATGCATTACTTGTTTCCATGTATAGATGGTGAAGATGTACAGATGGTGTCAGACGTTGGGGAAGGCTTGGGTTCATTTACATGTGTGGTTTTGTATAAAGGTAGCCATCCTTCAAACTCTGTTGTGGATGGCTCACACTGATATAGTGCTAAAACAAATTTAAATAACTCAAGGGCAAGTGACTCCACTTACTTGTATTGGTATTTCCCAGTTCATCCTACAGATAACAGCTGTTGTACTATTCAGCCCTTATGGCAGTGTATTTCACCTATGTGCTGGAAGTGATACTACATGCAGGTTCTGTGCTAGGTCTGACATGCAAATGGAGCTAAAGTGCTTGAGAACATCTACCACACTCTATGGCCCTGCTGAGTCCTTCGGTAGGTTCTGTGATATACTTGGAAAAGGCAATGAGATTCATTAACACAGAATGTTATTGAATTTCATTATCTTTTATAGGCATAGTGACACTCCATTCAACTGAAAACAGCATTGCCAAGGCCAAGCAATGAATTATATGAGCCCTGCCCCCTTTGAGATTATGTCACCACCAGCTGTCCTTCTCTCACAACACCAGGTTTCTGCAATGCAGCAGCAGCTAATTAGTTCACTACCACAACAACAACATGTTATTTTGCTCTCTACATTTAAAGAATATAGCTTATAGTAATCTAGCAAAGACTGACATAAGTGTATTTAAGCCTCATCCTTTTCAAAATACTACTAAACCAAAAAAGTAGAATCACATTAAAACATAAAAGTTAAACCTGATAGCAGAAACAGAAATAACTGTAAGACATCCAACATCCAGATGATTCAAATCAGATTTTCAAATCCTGCATTTAACTTAAGATGTATACTAGTTTATTATATTACGTATTAAATCATCTTATTTTGTATAAGTGATGTTCCTCTCCCATAGTTAATTTATGTTCCTCTTTGTCATAAATTAATCAAATACACTTTTAATAATTTTAAAAATCAAATGGTAATGCTTATCAGAGACAACTGAGAAGTTCAGTTGGACATCCAAGTGCTCCATTGAAGCCCATACCAGACAATGTTACACAAATGCAGTAACAGTTTCTCTTCATTTAAATTTTATCCTAGATTTAAAAGAAATAAGAAAATAATTTTAGCACTTTTGTTAATTACCTCTGCATTTAGGAATACCACAATACTGTAGGGAGTCTGTATAGTTTCTTACTGTAGGGAGTCTGTATAGTTTTTTTGATTTTTTTACTGATTTAAATGAATGTAGTCAGTTGTCACTTTAATTTTTTACTGTTTTTGAAATACAGAAGTATGCGTGGAAAGGTCTTTTAAGCTTTTCGTCATTTTTGAAGAGTCTGAGCTAGTAAATATTATGCTACAAGGTGCTTATTTATATACAGACCTGCAAATAATAGGGTTTATATTAGATCAGCTAATGCTTAAAAAAGCGAATGCTGATTGATCAACCTTATGTAAGCGAAAGCTTACAATCTTGAATTGTCAGATCAGTGATTTTTTTCCTAGGGAAAAAAAATCGCTGATCCAAAACACATACACACAACACAAGCACACCAAACAAACAGAAATCCACACACATACACCTAAAATCTGACACCTAACCCTACACTAAACTATGCACACACCACTAACTATCCATTTACCTTAAACTAAACCCTAACCCTAAGATCCGTCACTATCGCACACTCACCTCACCCACTCCCTAACCCTAACTCACCTAAACCCGCTCTAACCCTCACGTCCACACAATCACACACATATCTAACCCGAGCCCTAACCCTAACTCACCTAACCCACCCTAACACTCACATCCACACAATCGCACACTTACATGAATCCGACCCATAATTTTCTACCACAGCACTGTAAATACCGAAGCAACAGAAACCGACAACCAAATTCTTTCCCTAGGAAAAAATTTGAGGTTCTGTTGCTTCGATATTTTTAACTTTCGTTAAAATAAGGTCGATCAATCAGCGTTCGCTTTGTTTAAGTGTTCGCTGATCTAGTATAGACCCATTTCCATAACTCCTTCATCTTCCTCTCTTAAAACCTAGTTGCCTCGTGGTTTGAGCGTCTTTTCAGGCTTGTTGGCTGTTGGTGAAGCACCCTCCAAGAGGAAAAAACGCTGAGAGAAGAAGGGAGCCACTTTTGAGATTTTAAGTATTTTTTCTCTGTTTATTTGCTAAGTTTTTCTGCATAGCTGCCTAGCTTGAGCATTTTCTGGCTTGTTAAACTTGATTTCTGTATTAGTAGCTGTATTTAGAGCACAACCAAAAGCTGTTTGCTGAATTTCCTGTTTGCACTTAATTTTAAATCGTTTTTTTCTTAAAACTTGCATATTTTCTGTCCTTGACCTAGCACTCTTGTGTGGGGTCATTTACTGCACTGTTATAACTTGATATTACTTGTGAATCTCTGCTATCTCTGTAAAAAAATCTTGTTTTTCCCACTTTTCTGAGAGTTAAAAGTTCAGTTACAGGCTTGCTGTTCCTGAACTGTTTGAAAGTTTCTGTGAGGCCATTTTGCTTGGGCTGAAGGAGGGTCTCTGTGTTCATCAGTGGCAGTGACTAACATTGAGCAGCTTCCCTGCCCCCCGGAGAGGTGGTTACTGACTTGAAACTGTAGTTTTATTGGCCACTAGGGGTCATTTCCATAACTCCTTCATCTTCCTCTCTTAAAACCTAGTTGCCTCGTGGTTTGAGCGTCTTTTCAGGCTTGTTGGCTGTTGGTGAAGCACCCTCCAAGAGGAAAAAGCGCTGAGAGAAGAAGGGAGCCACTTTTGAGATTTTAAGTATTTTTCTCTGTTTATTTGCTAAGTTTTTCTGCATAGCTGCCTAGCTTGAGCATTTTCTGGCTTGTTAAACTTGATTTCTGTATTAGTAGCTGTATTTAGAGCACAACCAAAAGCTGTTTGCTGAATTTCCTGTTTGCACTTAATTTTAAATCGCTTTTTTCTTAAAACTTGCATATTTTCTGTCCTTGACCTAGCACTCTTGTGTGGGGTCATTTACTGCACTGTTATAACTTGATATTACTTGTGAACCTCTGCTATCTCTGTAAAAAAAAAAATCTTGTTTTTTCCCACTTTTCTGAGAGTTAAAAAAGTTCAGTTACAGGCTTGCTGTTCCTGAACTGTTTGAAAGTTTCTGTGAGGCCATTTTGCTTGGGCTGAAGGAGGGTCTCTGTGTTCATCAGTGGCAGTGACTAACATTGAGCAGCTTCCCTGCCCCCCGGAGAGGTGGTTACTGACTTGAAACTGTAGTTTTATTGGCCACTAGGGGTCATTTCCATAACTCCTTCATCTTCCTCTCTTAAAACCTAGTTGCCTCGTGGTTTGAGCGTCTTTTCAGGCTTGTTGGCTGTTGGTGAAGCACCCTCCAAGAGGAAAAAACGCTGAGAGAAGAAGGGAGCCACTTTTGAGATTTTAAGTATTTTTCTCTGTTTATTTGCTAAGTTTTTCTGCATAGCTGCCTAGCTTGAGTATTTTCTGGCTTGTTAAACTTGATTTCTGTATTAGTAGCTTTATTTAGAGCACAACCAAAAGCTGTTTGCTGAATTTACTGTTTGCACTTAATTTTAAATCGCTTTTTTCTTAAAACTTGCATATTTTCTGTCCTTGACCTAGCACTCTTGTGTGGGGTCATTTACTGCACTGTTATAACTTGATATTACTTGTGAACCTCTGCTATCTCTGTAAAAAAAAAAAAATCTTGTTTTTTTCCCACTTTTCTGAGAGTTAAAAAAGTTCAGTTACAGGCTTGCTGTTCCTGAACTGTTTGAAAGTTTCTGTGAGGCCATTTTTGCTTGGGCTGAAGGAGGGTCTCTGTGTTCATCAGTGGCAGTGACTAACATTGAGCAGCTTCCCTGCCCCCCGGAGAGGTGGTTACTGACTTGAAACTGTAGTTTTATTGGCCACTAGGGGTCATTTCCATAACTCCTTCATCATCCTCTCTTAAAACCTAGTTGCCTCGTGGTTTGAGCGTCTTTTCAGGCTGTTGGTGAAGCACCCTCCAAGAGGAAAAAACGCTGAGAGAAGAAGGGAGCCACTTTTGAGATTTTAAGTATTTTTTCTCTGTTTATTTGCTAAGTTTTTCTGCATAGCTGCCTAGCTTGAGCATTTTCTGGCTTGTTAAACTTGATTTCTGTATTAGTAGCTGTATTTAGAGCACAACCAAAAGCTGTTTGCTGAATTTACTGTTTGCACTTAATTTTAAATCGTTTTTTCTTAAAACTTGCATATTTTCTGTCCTTGACCTAGCACTCTTGTGTGGGGTCATTTACTGCACTGTTATAACTTGATATTACTTGTGAACCTCTGCTATCTCTGTAAAAACAAAACAAAAAAAAATCTTGCTTTTTCCCACTTTTCTGAGAGTTAAAAAGTTCAGTTACAGGCTTGCTGTTCCTGAACTGTTTGAAAGTTTCTGTGAGGCCATTTTTGCTTGGGCTGAAGGAGGGTCTCTGTGTTCATCAGTGGCAGTGACTAACATTGAGCTGCTTCCCTGCCCCCCGGAGAGGTGGTTACTGACTTGAAACTGTAGTTTTATTGGCCACTAGGGGTCATTTCCATAACTCCTTCATCTTCCTCTCTTAAAACCTAGTTGCCTCGTGGTTTGAGCGTCTTTTCAGGCTTGTTGGCTGTTGGTGAAGCACCCTCCAAGAGGAAAAAACGCTGAGAGAAGAAGGAGCCACTTTTGAGATTTTAAGTATTTTTTCTCTGTTTATTTGCTAAGTTTTTCTGCATAGCTGCCTAGCTTGAGCATTTTCTGGCTTGTTAAACTTGATTTCTGTATTAGTAGCTTTATTTAGAGCACAACCAAAAGCTGTTTGCTGAATTTACTGTTTGCACTTAATTTTAAATCGACTCTTTCTTAAAACTTGCATATTTTCTGTCCTTGACCTAGCACTCTTGTGTGGGGTCATTTACTGCACTGTTATAACTTGATATTACTTGTGAACCTCTGCTATCTCTGTAAAAAACAAAACAAAAAAATCTTGCTTTTTTCCCACTTTTCTGAGAGTTAAAAAAGTTCAGTTACAGGCTTGCTGTTCCTGAACTGTTTAAAAGTTTCTGTGAGGCCATTTTGCTTGGGCTGAAGGAGGGTCTCTGTGTTCATCAGTGGCAGTGACTAACATTGAGCAGCTTCCCTGCCCCCCGGAGAGGTGGTTACTGACTTGAAACTGTAGTTTTATTGGCCACTAGGGGTCATTTCCATAACTCCTTCATTTGTCCTCAGAGGAGTGGTTTAAGGCAGTAACTTGTAGTTTATTGGCCATTTTGGGTCATTTCCTGTCTTTTCCAGCCCCCTGCTATAAAGCACGCTTTAGCGCATTAGCGCGATTTAGCCCGATTTAGCGCGGAGTTGCTACCGTTGCACACTAGGGCAGCAGCGGTTAAGCAGGTTTAAACTATTCGGGCTACCTAAAGTCCACTCTTCAAATTTTCCCTTAAAACTACCTTCCTCGAACTATACTACTGATCTAATCAGCTTATCCTATAATTAAAAAGATCATCTCTACTTGACTCCAAGTAGACTATTCTCTATCTGTTAAACGTAGCACTTGCTCCTACAGTACTTATTACCTTGATACGGCACTCTTGTCATAGATAGTACCCCAAAAAGGCAACCCCCCCATTTCTCGGTCACCCACGTCCCCAGAATCTTTTTAAAGTTTTTTTGTCTATTCCTTCTAGCATGTCGAGGATCAGTTGCTAGTGTCCTCTCCTGCTCAGCTGGTTAACCTGGGAATATTGAGGCAATGTTACAATTGCCTCATGTACACAGACAACCCTCTCCTCCTCCCACAAAACACAAATACATGCGAGAGATGCAACTATACGGCCAAACTGGAGGCTGAGCTCTCTCAACATAGGACTGGCAAGACCAGTCAGGAGGAGACGGTTACCACACACACTATAGACCCAGTCTCACATAGTACCATTACAACCTCAAATCATACACATAAACACACAAAGACATACTCGGAGGCTCTGATCAAAAATCTACCAAAACAGCAGAGGCCACCAAAGCAGACACCCAAACAACCACCACCTCAGAACACAACACCTGCAACACATAGACCTCACAGTCAGAGTGTCAAACAGTCACAGCCCTTAAGGCCAAACACAATGCCAGACACACTAGTCATTGGTGACTCCATAGTCAGACACACTGACGTCCCGCTCACCAGACTGCGTAAGGAGAAGGTCACAGTAAGCTGCCTGTCGGGCGATAGAATCCTCCACATAACGCAAGCACTCAGGTCTCTCAACAGCAGGTACAAATATGACTCAGTCATTGTCCACGCTGGTGTAAACGACCTGAGACGTACCTCCTTGGACTACATGAAAAGAGACATTGAGGAGCTCTCTGATTATGTAGCCCAGGCAGGTATGACCCTGACCTTGAGCAGTATCCTACCTTCACCAAGAATGATGCCACAATACAGAGATAAGATGATCAGCTTTAACAATTGGCTTAAACACTGGTGTCATTCAAAGGGGATCCAGTGTCTGTCTGCCTGGGATGACATGCTGGACAAGCCACGCTGCTTCTCAAGGGACGGCTTGCACCTGTCACCCCTGGGATTCCGGATATTGGCAAAGGCTCTTGCCACCCCATAGTGCCTTTTTAGGCAAGGCTCAAATTCTAAACCTACCACCCTAGAACACAAAAAGGAAAAACTAAGGGTAATGCTGCTCAATGCCAGAAGTCTAAATCTCAAAATGCACGCACTCGAGGCCCTTCTCAGTATGGAGAACATCGATGTCTGTGCTGTGACAGAAACCTGGTTCAAGGCTCCTGAGAGCACCCCAGCGCTATCAGGTTTTACCTCATATCATGCGTTCCGCCCCAAAATCCGGACAATACCAAGAAAGGAGGGGGTATCCATATTCATCAAGGACACCCACACCTCAAGACTGGTGGCAACGCACGATGCATCGGAGACCATCCAGGTGCAATTAACCATAGGCAAGACTGCTCTGCAAATTGTAGCATGTTACAGGCCACCCTCACAAACTCAGGAACCTCACATGGCCTTCCTGAAAACACTAGAGGGATAAATGTATCACCAAACACCATCATACTAGGTGACTTCAATTACCCTAATATAGACTGGGAACACTACTCAAGCCCAAACACCCTAGCCCAAAAGTTCCTGGAATTCATAAACTCAAATGCCATGGAACAACTAGTCACCATCCCCACAAGAGGAGATAACATACTTGATCTCATCATCACGAACATGGGAGCACAATGTTCAACACCGGAGGTGTACCCCTCACTGGTGAGATCAGACCACAAACTAATCTCACTGGAGGTCCTCATCCCACCCCACCTGAAATAAAAAGACCACAGTAAAGAACTTCTCAAAGCCGACTTCACACTTCTAAAGACTAGTGTGGTCTCCTTTAAGGCCCCGAAATGGCGGAAAACAGTACTCAAGCCGCTGAATCACTTACAAATGCCTTCTACCAGCACCTGCAGGACTGCATGGATAAGGCAATCCCAAGCAAAACAAAGACTCTTTGTACCAAAGGCAAGCGTCCAGTCTGGTGGACCCCAGCCATAAACAAACTCTACAACAAAAGGAGGAAGCTACTACAAGATAGAGCAAAATCCTTAAAAGGTAAGACACCCTTGATCACTATAAGTAAAAACTAAGAGCTCTCATAAAATCATCCAAAGCAAATTTCGAGAGAAAAATAGCTAAAGACTCAAAAGACAATCATAAGGCCTTCTTTAGCTATGTTAGAAACCTGGGAGGAAACTCCCAGATATGCTCAGAGCTAGTTCAAAATGATGTGAAGATTACTGATCCTACAGACATTGCCAACATACTGGCTGACAGGTTCAGTGCAAACTTCCCCTCCCCAAAAGGAGAGATATCTATACCAAACGATTGCAGCCCCCAAACATCTCCAGCGCCCAAGTGAGAACTGCTCTCTCCAAAGCAAAAACACAGCATCCATGGGACCTGATGGTGTCCCCGGCTGTGTGCTCCATGAACTCAATGAGGAATTAAACCCACAGCTAGGACAGCTGTTTAATCAAAGTCTTACCTCTGGATACGCACTCCAGGAGTGGCGCACTGCAACTGTGGTACCACTTAACAAAGGCGGTGCCTCCACCGACCCTGAAATTACCGCCCATTAGCTTGACAAGCCTTATCTGCAAAGCCATGGAGAGGATCATAATGGACCTCATAAATAAAGACATAGGGAATTTGCAGACTTTGGATCCAACCCAGTTTGGCTTTGTCAAAGGCAGATCATGCCTTTTAAACTTGGTTGACTTTTTGAAACAGTCACCAAAGCCATTGATGAGGGAAAGGCAGTCCATACAGCCTACCTCAATCTGGCTAAGGCCTTCGATACAATACCCCACTCGGGTATCATTGAAAAACTCATCAGCTTACATGTCAACCCATACATCACAAGATGGGTTGCAAACTGGCTGAGTGACAGAACCCACAGGGTCAGAGTTGCTGGCGCCATGTCAGACTCAAAGCCTGTCACAAGTGGTGTCCCACAGGACTCAGTCCTGGGCCCACTCTTGTTTGGCATCTACTTTTCCGAAGTACAAGCAAACACAGGAGGGTTATGGCTGACAAAGTTTGCAGATGACTGCAAACTGGGCCATAGTAGAAAAACACATCTGATACAGATATCCTTCAGAAGGGTCTCACAGAAACGGATAACTGGTGCCAGAGCCACGGCCTAAAGTTAAATGCCAAAAAATGCATAGTCATACTCTTCGGGAAAAACAAGGTTACCCCTAGCTACCAAATAGGTGGCAATCCACTGAGCACAGAAGAAGTTATCAGGGACCTGGGGACCCAGGTTGATAGTAGTCTGTCATTCGACACCCATGTAGCTAAAGTAGTTAGGAAGACCTTCTACATTGCCCACCTTATCATGAAGGGATTCTCATCTAGATCAAGGGAGGTCATAGTCTCCCTTTACTCATCACTCATCAGACCAATGATTGAGTACAATGCCCCATTCGAATGTATCTGACCCGACACTTGCAGCAGCTGGAGAGGCCACAAAAGTTCCTCACCAAAAGGATAAAGGGTCTCAAAAATCTGTCCTATGCTGCCCGACTGAAAGAACTCCAGCTCTATTCAGTCGCACCGCTGCTCAGAGGTGACCTTTGCCTAACATACAAGGCCATGTCAAACCCAGATTTGATGAATATGCTTCACCTCAAAAAATCTAGATCCATCAGAGCCACAAGGGCGGGAGACTTAAACCTTGACACGGCTATTAATAGGACATGCTGGAGGGATAGATTCATCACCCAAAGACTCCCTATGCTGTGGAACAAAATCCCAGTACATGTGAAGCAGAGCACCTCGCTGGCCTTGTTCAAGAGAAATCTTGACCAATGGATGGGAGATCACAGATATACCCCAGGGATAACCTCAGTGTCACTGCTCGACAGAGGCACAGCAAAATAATGGGTATAGTTCCCCATACTAAAGGGGTGGCGTAAGCCACAAAACGATGGGCTAGGCTTGTAAATGCCCTCGGGCAGATAGCCTAGTATGAACCTATGAACCTATGAAATAATAGACGCAATTAACTAATAGAGAATCTGTCAGTGTGGAAAAGCAATATGTGTGCTATTTCATTATTCTGAATAGAACAGGTTAGAAGGTGCTGCATTACTTCTTTATTCATAGCACATGACTTGCAGAATTATTTAAATATTTATTATATAGGAAAACAGAGATATTAATGGGAGATTTTAAAGTATTTTGTAACTGTATTATTAGAAGATGCACAGCTTCGTAATGATGTCATATGTGGGACATAAAAAGATTTGTGTAAATAACTGTTGCATATGCTGCGCATTTTAAAATGCATACCGTGTTTGCCATTGTTCAGATAGTTTAATTTCAGAAATTTACTTTATTTAATGGAATGAAGTAGCTTTAGAGAACTTAGCAGTGAGTACTTTAATAGTAAGTATCGCTTTACTTGACACACTAAAATGATTTCATAGACATGAATAGGAGGGAGCTTTGATGGTTAATGACTGATCACTTTATCTTTTAAGTAACAAGACTTGGTATATGTTATTAGAATGGGTTTTCTGCTGTAACTACTGTACTGCTATCGTTATTCCACTCCTTTCATATCTCCCTTTACATAAGTAGGGCATTGTAGACCATAATATAAAAATGCCATGAATTTCCTATGCAATTTTTTTATAGCTACTAGAAATCAGGTAAAATGAGCTCCAATTGCAAAGAGACATGTTTTTAATTCTGAATTATTGTTACTGCGTAAGTTGT
Source organism: Protopterus annectens (assembly GCF_019279795.1). Lineage (NCBI taxonomy): Eukaryota > Metazoa > Chordata > Ceratodontiformes > Protopteridae > Protopterus > Protopterus annectens. Next base: position 1,411,848,050 of record NC_056725.1, read on the forward strand.
ATATGCTGATACTTACACAGTACTTTGCAATATAAAACAAGTTTTCAAATGTCTATTTTTTGTCAGCTATAAGCGTGTTATACATTTTCAAGTAAATCATGGGAAGGTTATCGCTGTATTTATCATAAAGCTAGTTACGAAAATAAAATTGCCAAAGATTCCAAAGACAACCACAAGGCATTCTATAGTTATGTCAAGAATCTAAATGGCAATGCTCAGATCTGCTCTGAGCTACAACAGAATGGCATTAAATATACTGATCCCAAGGATATTGCCAATATCCTGGCAGATCGATTTAGTGCAAACTTCACCCCCCTCTCACCCCCTAAAGGGCTCATCTCAATACCAAAAGATTACCAAATTCTGGTAATAACGGCCACACAGGTAAAAAATGCACTCTCCAAAGCTAAGAATACAACATCCATGGGACCAGATGACATCCTTGGCTGTGTACTACATGAACTACAAAATGAACTGGCACCCTAAGTGTCATGTTTAATCATAGCCTCAACTCAGGCTTCATGCCCACTGAGTGGTACACACCTACAGTTATCCCACTCCACGAGGGGGGAATCCACCTTGGATCCCAGGAACTACCATCCCATCAGTCTGATGAGCCTGATCTGCAAGGGCATGGAACGCATTATCATGGAACTTATAAACAAAGACATTGGCAACCTTCAAACACTGGACCCCACCCAGTTTGGGTTTGTGAAGGGCCGATCTTGTCTCCTGATCCTGATTGACTTCTTCAAATCAGTCTCCAGAGCTGTGGACGAGGGTAAGATGGTCCACACAGCCTATATGGACCTTGCCAAGGCCTTCGACACCATCCCCCACTCTGGAATCATAGATAAACTTACTAAGCTGGGCATAAATCCCTACATCACTCGATGGGTTGCCAACTGGCTTACTGACATTACCCAGACTGTAAAAGTAGCTGACTCCAAATCCAGCTCCAGACAAGTGACAAGTGGCGTACCTCAGGGTTCAGTCCTGGGACTAGAACACAAAAAAGGAAAAAAACTAAGGGTAATGCTGCTCAATGCCAGAAGTCTCAACCTCAAGATGCACGCACTCGAGGCCCTTCTCAGTATGGAGAACAGTGATGTCTGTGCTGTGACTGAAACCTGGTTCAAGGCTCCCGAGAGCACCCCGGCACTATCAGGTTTTACCTCATATCATGCGTTCCGGCCCCAAAATCCGGACAACACCAAGAAAGGAGGGGGGGTGTCTATATTCATCAAGGACACCCACACCTCAAGGTTGGTGGCAACGCACGATGCATCGGAGACCATCCAGGTGCAATTAACCATAGGCAAGACTGCTCTGCAATTTGTAGCATGTTACAGACCACCCTCTCAATCTCAGGAACCTCACACAGCCATCCTGAAGACACTGGAGGGGATAAATGTATCTCCAAACACCATCATACTAGGTGACTTTAACTACCCGAATATAGACTGGGATCACTACTCAAGCCCCAACACTCTAGCCCAAAGGTTCCTAGAGTTCATAAACTCAAATGCCATGGAACAACTAGTCACCATCCCCACAAGAGGAGATAACATACTAGATCTCATCATCACGAACATGGAATCACAATGTTCAACACCGGAAGTATACCCCTCACTGGTGAGATCAGACCATAAACTAATCTCACTGGAAGTCCACATCCCAACCCCACCTGAGATAAAAAAGACTACAGTGAAGAACTTCTCAAAAGCCGACTTCACACTTCTAAAGACTAGTGTGGTTTCTTTTAAGGCCCCTGAGCCTGCGGAAACCATTACTCAAGCCGCTGAATCACTTACAAATGCCTTCTACCAGCACCTACAGGACTGCATGGATCAGGCAATCCCAAACAAAACAAAGACTCTTTGTACCAGAGGCAAGCGTCCAGTCTGGTGGACCCCAGCCATAAACAAGCTCTACAACAAAAGGAGGAAGCTACTACAAGATAGAGCAAAATCCTTAAAAGGGAAGACACCTTTGATCATTATAAGTAAAAAACTAAGATCTCTCATAAAATCATCCAAGGCAAATTTTGAGAGAAAAATTGCTAAGGACTCAAAAGACAATCATAAGGCCTTCTTTTGCTATGTTAGAAACCTGGGAGGAAACTCCCAGATATGCTCAGAATTAGTTCAAAATGATGTAAAAATTACTGAACCTACAGACATTGCCAACATACTGGCTGACAGGTTCAGTGCAAACTCTCCCAAAGGTGAGATATCTATACCAGAGGATTGTAGCCCCCCAAACATCTCTAACGCTCAGGTGAGAACTGCTCTCTCCAAGGCAAAAAACACAGCATCCATGGGACCAGATGGTGTCCCCGGTTGTGTGCTCCACAAACTCAATGAGGAATTAAACCCGCAGTTAGGGCAGCTGTTTAATCTTAGCCTCACCTCAGGATACGTACCCAAGGAGTGGCGTACAGCAACTGTGGTCCCACTTCACAAAGGCAGTGCCTCCACCGACCCTGGAAATTACCATCCCATCAGCTTGACAAGCCTGATCTGCAAAGCTACGGAAAGGATCATAATGGAACTCATAAATAAAGACATAGGGGACTTGCAGACTTTGGATCCAACCCAGTTTGGCTTTGTCAAAGGCAGATCATGCCTTTTAAACTTGGTTGACTTTTTCGAAACAGTCACCAAGGCCATTGATGAGGGAAAGGCAGTCCACACAGCCTACCTTGACCTGGCAAAGGCTTTCGACACAATACCCCACTCAGGTATCACTGAAAAACTCATCAGCTTAAATGTAAACCCATACGTCACAAGATGGGTTGCAAACTGGCTAAGTGACAGAACCCACAGGGTCAGAGTTGCTGGTGCCATGTCAGACTCAAAGCCTGTCACAAGTGGTGTCCCACAGGGCTCAGTCCTGGGCCCACTCTTGTTCGGCATCTATTTTTCGGAAGTACAAGCAAACACAGGAGGGTTATGGCTGTCAAAATTTGCAGATGACTGCAAACTGGGCGCCATAGTTGAGAACACATCTGACACAGATATCCTTCAGAAGGGTCTTATAGAAATGGATAACTGGTGCCAGAGCCATGGCCTGAAGTTAAACGCCAAAAAATGCATAGTCATACCCTTCGGGAAAAACAAGGTTACCCCTAGCTACCATATAGGTGGCAATCCACTAAGCACAGAAGAGGTTATCAGGGATCTGGTGACCCAGGTTGACAGTAACCTTTCGTTTGACACTCACGTTGCCAAAGTAGTTAGGAAGACCTTCTACATTGCCCACCTGATCATGAAGGGATTCACATCTAGATCAAGGGATGTCATCGTCCCCCTGTACTCATCACTCATCAGACCAATGATTGAGTACAATGCCCCATTCGGAATGTATCTGACACGACACCTGCAGCAACTGGAAAGGCCCCAAAAGTTCCTCATCAAAAGGATAAAGGGTCTCAAAAATATGTCTTATGCTGCCCGGCTGAAGGAACTCCAGCTCTATTCAGTCGCTTACCGTCTGCTCAGAGGTGACCTGTGCCTGACATACAAGGCCATGTCCAACCCGGAATTGATGAACATGCTTCACCTCAAAAAATCTAGATCCCTCAGAACTACAAGGGCGGGAGACTTAAACCTTGACACGGTTATTAATAGGACGTGTTGGAGGGACAGATTCATCACCTAGAGACTCCCTATGCTGTGGAACAAAATCCCGGTACATGTGAGGCAGAGCACCTCGCTGGCTTTGTTCAAGAGAAATCTTGACCAATGGATGGGAGATCGCAGATATACCCCAGGGATTATCTCAGTGTCACTGCTTGACAGAGGCACAGCAAAATAATGGGCATAGTATCCTTCATCTAAAGGGGTGGCGAAAGCCACAAAACTCTGGGCTAGGCTTATAAATGCCCTTGGGCAGATAGCCTATTATGAACCTATGAACCTATGACTGCTCTTGTTCGCATCTACTTCTCTGAAGTACAGGCCAACACTAAGGGACTCTGGCTAACAAGGTTCGCAGATGACTGCAAACTGGGAGCCATTATTGAATCACCAAATTATGTGGATAATCTACAAAAGGGCCTTACAAAAACAGATTCTTGTTGCCAGAGCCATGGGCTCAAGCTTAATGCCAAGAAATGTATAGTTATCCCCTTTGGGAAAAAACATGTACCCATGAATTAACACAGAGGTGGCAGTACACTAAACACTGAACGTGTGATGAGAGACTTAGGGACACAGGTGGACAGTGGTCTAACCTTCGATAACCACATTGCCAAAACAGTCCTTCTATGTGACACACCTCATCACTAAGGGCTTTTTATCCAGAAAAAAGGAGGTCATTGTCCCACTGTACTCATCCCTCATTAGACCCATTATAGAGTACAACGCCCCATTTGGTATGTACCTCACAAGACATCTGCAACAGCTGGAAAGGCCGCAGAAATACCTCACTAAAAGGATCACAGGCCTAAAGAAGATGCCCTATGCTGACCATCTAAAAAAACTCCAGCTATACTCTGTGGCATATCGTCTACTCAGAGGCGATCTCTGCTTAACATACAAGGCCATGTCAAACCCTGAGCTGTTGGACATGCTCCACTTAAAGAAATCCCAATCCCTTAGAGCCACATGCTCCAGGGATCTAAACCTTGTCATCACAATGAACAAAACATGCTGGAGGGATAGGTGCCTGACCCAGAGACCCCCCATACTCTGGAATAGACTGCCCATACATGTCAAGCAGAGTGCCTCCTTGGCCCTCTTCAAAAGAAACCTTGATGATTGGATGGGGGATAGGAAATTCACCCTGGGGATCATGTCAATTGCCCTGTTATACAGGGGTCCAGGGAAGTAAATATTGTAGGAAGAAATATTCTGGGAATTGTTTCGCTTGGCTTGCATAGGCCCTGGGGCCGATAGCCTAGTACCAACCTATGAACCTATCTTAAACAGATGTTTCAAATAGCTAATAGGTTCTTTAAATGGTAGTTGACATTTAATTGGTATTTGTCTTAATTGTTACAAATAGGTTTAAAGTAAGGGTTTCACTGACTTACTTTATAACATACTATAAGCTATGTTCAAGAATAACAGTAGTATGCATTCATATGTAAGTAGAAAGCTAGTTCTACTGCAGGCCATTTTAAACCGAGCCAGTTTCTCTTTTGGTGCTTGAATTAACCTACACCATTTTGTGTTTGACTGGCCTTACCCATCCCATGGTTGATAATATATGTATTATACTGTATATAGAAACCATACCATAGATAATTTGAGGGGACCGGTTTATGGGAATCATTGGGTACTGCTTCTGTCCATAAGTAGGACAGGGGGCACTCTTGGGGTAAGTTTTCTTTTTCCCATCTATATATCCAAGTTGCATTTGAATATGGACAGGGATGAGCTTTGTTCTATGTGGATGGAAAGTCTATTCCAAAGCAGTAGTATCATCTGTGAGATACACCTGTCCTTCCAAACCATTCTGTTGAGCTTGTATAAGAGGTTTAGATTTCTAGAGGTTTAGTATTACTCATACAGAATAAGAAGTGACACCCTTGCTATTATTTACTATGCCAATCTCACAAAAATATTCTTTCGTGTTTTCAGCCCTTACCCTATCATATACCTTTGTCACACAGTCTACCCTTGTAACATGTTTAATGCTTCTCTCTTCCTCCTTGAATAACTTATCCTATCCCGTCTTTCTCCTTCTCTACCTAAATGTGTATATTTTATAAGCAAATATAGTCTTTGGAACTCACTGGATGTAATAATGACATATTGTATACGTTATTGCTAACTTACATTTATGTAAAACCACTTTCTTCAGTGTACTGCACAAGGTCAAAATTAGATCAATTGTGTTATTGTTTTCTATGTACTTTATTTAGATTTCCTGTAGATAATGTATGCATTTTTAGACTGTATAACATATATCTGTTTGAATTCTGTATTTCTGGAGCTTTTCTCCTGAGACCTCTGCTGAAGATGGATATTTGCTCAATTGGGCTTTCCCAGTAAACAAATGAAAATAAATAAACAATAAATAAATAAAAGATTGTGTTTATCTTATAGTACAGTAAAAATATAAATATGATCCAGATAATTATGAAAGTAAGACAGGAGTTAGTAAAATGACAGTATTTGAAAATCTTGAAATAGCAGAATAGAAAACAGATGAAAAATTGCATCATACTGTAAATATGCAATGTTTTTGATTATTTTAAGTGATGACAAATGTAAGCAGTTTGTTCAAATTTGCAATAATTTTAATTTCATGTTTTTTTTTTTGTTTGATGTTCATGAATGAAACTTTTAGACATATTTTCTGTTGATGAAAGTTCACTAGTAATAAAGAAATATGTGTCTATTTTACTTACCCGAATGGCTACATCACTGACTTTCACTTTGTCGAGATGAAAGGATCGACAAACCAGAAGACCAACATCCAGAACTTTGCCCCTTACCCCCACGGTAATGCGATCTTGGAGTTGGCATATTTATTTAGGGGGTGTGGGTTTAATTTTGTTCGGTTTATTTTTTTTTGGGGGGGGGTGACAAAATGGTATATATATATATATATATATATATATATATATATATATATATATATATATTTATATATATATATATATATATATATATATATATATATTTATATATATATATTTATATATATATATATATATATATATGGGGTTACCCTTACTTCATCGATGGACCACTCCATCGACACTCACTCCATCGACGCCGCAAAACATTGACAACCCGACAGCTGACGTTACTCACACTGTAAGTAACCATTTGCCCATCCACAAAGAGTAACCTACCATTAAAACAAACACACACATGTGGGGGGCTACACTCCCACATTCCCCTACATGGAGGGTTTCACCCCCACACCCCCTTACTTAATATTCCAACTCTGAGAACGTACTACCATGGGGGTACGGGGCAAAGTTCAGGTTCCTGGCCAAATGGTTACTTACCATGTGAGTAACGGTGGCTGTCAGGTTGTCGATGTTTTGAGGCATTGATGGAGTGAGTGTCGATGGAGTGGTCCATCAATGAAGTAAGGGTAACCCATATATATATATATATATATATATATATATATATATATATATATATATATATATATATGTGTGTGTGTGTGTGTGTGTGTGTGTAGTAAACTGGCATGCAGTATTATTGCAAGTTGGCTTTAAACAGGTACATTTTAATTTTCATTTTTAGCAAGTAAAGTTAATATTTGCTGCATCTTGGGACTTGCTTTAATGGCATGAATACTTTGCTTATAATTACAAGTGATATATGTTTTTATTCTTCTCTTGTGTAAATGTGCAAGATAAAGTACAAATGGGAAATACTACACAGTGAGGTCATATGTCTTCTTTAAGTAATATGGCCTATCACATAAGATTTGCTTTCCTTTCTGATGAATTACTTGTCTGCTTCCACTATGAATGGACAAAAGAGGACTGAAATTCCCAACCTGCAACTAGTAGAGAAAAACACTTTTTAGGTGTTTTTTTTTTTTTTTGCAGAGGGCAAGAGGGGGCAAGAGGGGGGTCTTGCATCCCTGATGTAGAGGCCCCCCCCCCACATACTCCACACTTATATATGCAAACTCCATGGCTGCAGCAACTCGAAGAAGGTGAGATTTCTCCCAAAAGGGCATTACTGCTAGCACAACTTACTGACAGTGATTTCACATGGAGGAATTACACTCGTCAATATTGGGCAACTGCATCTCGAGAGTTCAATCTTCATCCACCCATAGGGTCATGTAGTTCTAAACCTAATTTAACATCCATGTCTATTTTTTTCATTTTCTTTTTTGTCAAAGGGCAAAATTAAGGTAATCTATTAATGTGCATATAGCTTTTCATTTGCTCAAATGGTCCTTGTCTTTTACTGCATAGCTATACTATCATATAATACAATAATCTATAAAGAATTACCTTTTATATTGCAATCAATTACCAACATTCTTTTGTGGTGCAGCTGCATGTGTGTGTATACACACACACACACACACACACACATATATATATATATATATATATATATATATATATATATATATATATAGTTCCCTATCAGAAGCCTGAAACACTATAAGCTTGAAAATCAAAATCCTGAAACCAAAAGCCTGAAAATTCAAAATCCTGAAAACCCAAAATCCTGAAACTCAAAATCCTGAAAACACAAATAATGCTAATATGTCACTATAAAGACACTAATATCTACCAACTGACCCTGACCCTAACCCTAACCCCAAGGTCCGTCAATATCGCACACTCACCTGACCCGCGCCCTAACCCTAACTCACTTAAACCGCCCCTAACCCCAATATTTGTCACTATTGCATACATGCATAACCTGCGCCCTAACCCTAACTCACTTAAACCGCCCCTAACCCTAACATAAAACCAACCGCACACTCACCTGAACCCAACGCATTACCTAACACCACAGGGCTAACAATAGCAAAGCCACAATGACGTCAGTATGTCCATTTTGTGTTTTCAGGATTTTGAGTTTCAGGATTTTGGGTTTTCGGGATTTTGAATTTTCAGGCTTTTGGTTTCAGGATTTTGATTTTCAAGCTTATAGTGTTTCAGGCTTCTGATAGGGAACTATATATATATATATGTATATGTATATATATATATATATATATATATATATATATATATATATATATATATATATATATATATATATATATTTACCAGAACACTGTTCTGTGATTTAAACAAAACTGCATAATCATTAATCATTCCCTAAGCAGTGCTTCACTTGTCCATCCCATGGGTGTTATACTTGCTTTTGTTGTAAATTATGAAGTAACCTGATATATTTTACCTTTTGAATTTTGTGTACAGCATTGCATTATTGATGTCCTTTGACTAATATTAATAAAGCTGTTAACATTTAAAGATAGCAGTGAAAAGTCACCCTTTCCTGTTTTCATTTTTTGCATCAGTTTGTAGTAAAACAGCTTTTCTTCCTTTACTGTTTTACTCTGTTTCTTGGCTATCCTTTTATTTATTTCCTTCAAGAGTTTGCAAAACATCAAACATACTGTAATGAACTACTTCTGTCTGCACATTATCTTTCCCTTCTGTTTCATCCCTTTCCGAGTCTCAGTGCAGTTTGTCCTCTAATGTATGTCTAGCCTATGTATCTCTGTTATCATCATCTTCAATGTTATCTCTAGTAATATTATTAGTACTAATGGAGTCATACATGCCTTGTAAAGAGACACTTTCTATATTCTTCTTTTAGTGATCATAAAATTATTTTCTTTTTATCCCTTCTTTTCATGTATGGTCACATTATTAACCTGTATATTAGTACTTTTTTATTTACATCTATAGCACATAATTTCATACTTCTGTGCTACATGTCCTGACTGTCCACATTGACTACATTTACATCAGCTCCACAGAAATAGCACAATTTAGGCTGTCTTACATAATGTATCAAACCTTGCGCATTTCCTATATCATTAATAATACATGGAATATGTTAAACTTCTCCAGTACTCAACTTCTGAGCCATTAATTTCACCTCATTCTGTATATCACACCCATCATACATTTTGGAAATACAGCATGCCATTTAGCAATAATTCAATAAGGAGTTTCATCAAGCCCATCAGGTCTAAACTGTAAGATAAGTATTTTGTTTTGTATATTCATTATTTTTTGCTACTACCCTTACCACATACCTTCCAGTCTTTTATATCAGTGCCTCACTCTATCTCTCAGTCTAGAATCTCTGCCTTTTTCACACCCTAGACTAACACAAGTTAATGGGCTGCACCCAATGCGGAACCTAATAGCATCCCATGGAGTCTCACCAGCAACTGCTGTCATGTGCGGGGAAGGGTCTGTATATTATGATCTACCCTTTTGTCCCTTCTCCCTTCCCTTACAATCATCCCAAAATCATCCAAGGGCTACTCCCTCCTTTATGGACCACATCCCATCTCATGGACTGCCAAGTTGAACATCCCTTCTCCCTGGGATAAGTAGGCCCATCTTTTCCTGCCAATGCCTCAAACACTCAAGCCACTAATTAAAACTGGGTCACTTGATTCATAGTCAGGACTTTATCCTTTGCCATGGTGCTGTCTTTTTTGAATATTCATTGTCCCAAAAATGTATATTCTTCTCATAGGTATACATTTCTCTTCCTGTCAATTTTACTAAGATAAGCATTCATCAATGCAAAAGTTTCAAAATTAATTTCACAAAAATGTTAATTCTCCAGATGGATTAGGAAATTATAGTTCACCACTTTAAAACACCAAGATTTAACAATATCATCCCAGATAAAATAGTAGTCAATTGTACTGCCTTTTTTTACCTTTAATACACAATACTGGTCTTTTCAGAATTTTTTTCCAAAGTCTCTCAGTTGAAGCCACACTATCTGCATAACTGTAACATGTTCCCATCTCAGAAGATTGCTCTCAGCATGATTCAGTCTCTTCCAGCTCTGCAGTCCCTTCTATAATAACACCCAACTGAAAGCAGGTAGTTAAACCAAGTATGCTCCTGTCACAATCAGTTACTTTCTCCACTGCATCTGCCCAAACAACATCACAATATTGTTTGATCCTTCTGATCTATCAGCCACAGTCGATAGATGTGTCGATAATCAGCTTTCTGAAAGGTCAATAATTGAGTTACCACCTGTCCCACTTTGCGATGGACAGTCCCTCTTTGAACAGTTGTGTCCTGCAAAAATATTGTAAAAATGGCAAATGTCCTGAGATTTTGGGACAGTATTATTTCCTATATTTTATGTAATAGTTGCATAAAACAGTTATTCTGTATCTGAACCACCTAAATGTTATAAGAAACAGAATAAGCAACTAATACTTTACAAGAATACGATTTTATTTAGGCAAAGAAGTGAATTTATGTCCTTTGTACTGGCTGTGGGTATGTTTTGGCCTGCAAAATCTGACATTTGTACCAAAAATGTCCCACTTTGGGCATTTGAAAAGGTGGCAGCCCTAATATAATAACAATACTTGTACGGGATTCTTCAGGCATTCAGTTATGAAACTGACCATTAGATACACCATAGCCCTCTGGCTCTTGTTACTCCTCAGTAATATCTGCCATATTCAGAAACATCACACCATCTTCCCTTACTTAAAAGTGTAGGGGAATTTTATTGACAAAACATCATAGTACAATACCAGAAAAGACTTGACCATCAAAAAAAATCACAGAACAATAAAAAACTTGAACTGAAAAAAAACTATAGGAAATACTTGAACTGAAATATCTATAAAAATGTATCAAAATGTGCAAGGGTCTTTTATTGTACAACAACTTCACTTTCATACAAAAAACACCCTTCCTTACATTAAAAACATACATGTTTTAATTTTAAATAAAAAAAAATAACACCAGCAATAAATTAAATAAAAAATAAACAAATAAGTAGTTAAATAATTACTTAACGTATTTTAAAACGTCTTAAATATTCCATTTCCTAGATCTTAAATAATTGTTAATATTTCCCATAATATTCTTTTAATTCCAAATTTTATTCAATAAAATTTCTTTCATTCTAGTGTGCCATCTGATAAACAAATGAAATACATGTTATCTTTTTAACAAACTGATTTTCACCTCCATATCACCTATAAAAAATATTCTCCATAATTAATTTTTCACACATTCCCATCTACCCCACTTGACTAAAATTTCCCGCAAAATTTTGACTGTCTTACATTCTAAAACCACATGTTCATAGATTCTAATTCCTTACACATTACACACTTTCTGTATTTCTTTGCTTTATAGTTCACCCCTCCTTTTGCCTGTAATTTCCTGATCATTCAACCCCCCCCCAAAATTCTTGACCTTCTTCCCATTCTTTAAATCTTTTCTTCTTTCTTTAATAGCATATTTGACTTCTTTGTCTAAATTTTCTCATGGATATACATAACACATTTTTCACATAATATTTTTATATCAGTATTCCCTTATACCTTCTATAATTTAATGTTCACCTTCCAACAAGTTATGTTTTCTCAGTTCATTGCCTTCCCCTTTCAGTTTTCGTTCTCTGTTTCTTTTTTCCCCTAACTCCAACCATAAATCCTCATATCTTTTTTCTATAGTTTTAACTGTAGGCTTATTTTCTTCTTTAATGCTTTCTTTTAAAATATTATGTAAAAAAAGGACACTAAAATAAACATAGATTTTAATCCCTAAACCTCCATAGTCTACCTTATTAGAAACTATACCAGTTTTAATCAGGCTGAAACCTAAACCGCCATATAATCAAAAACAAAAGTTTAAAAATTCTGTTTATGCCTCTTGCAAGCACAGCATAACATTACCAACATATCCCAATTTACCTGAAACATACTTATTTAATAAATATACTTTCATTCTAAACCGTAAATTAAACGTTTTCCATAAATTTACATATTTTATTTCTTTAATCATCTCTTTGTATTGCAGTTTCATAACTTCATAATCACCAAACCATACCCCAATATTTCTGTCTTTGCTTTATTAAAATTAATGTCTCATTTTAGTAATATCACTAAACCTCTACTTTTTCTTTATTAATTTGAAGTTACTTCTATCATCCATTTTATATTATTTGCAAGTAAAACCACATCATCTGCATATACCATAATTGAGGGAATCTCAATTCTCCCCATACCAATATTTAGACTCATTTAATTCCTTATATTTTAAACCTGTTATAGCAGTCATAATTAATGCAAAAAATATACTTCTCAGCATTTCTTTATTCCTTTTTTGTATTTTAATTTCCCTTCTCACCCACCACTTCACAATTATTGTAGTTCCACCTTTGTCATAAATGGCTTCAAACATTGGTACTATGTTTTATCCATAATATAAATCTTTAAGATCTTCCATAATTGATATCTATTCACATTATTATAACCTTTTCCACATCTGTTTCTACAGTCTTTTTTCCTTTCCTTCATCTTAAATACAATATATTACTTCTTTAACTAAAAATTCACATTTCACTCACTTTTTCCCTTTAATTCCATATAAACAATCTCTCTACTTACACTTTCTAATCTAACCTACATTATTTTCATCAACGTTTTATAATATACATTCATCAATGTGATATGTCTCCAATTGATTAAATATTCTTTTTCTCCTTTTTTTCCAAATTAACTTCACCACTCCGTCACAAATGCTTTTCTTTCCAAAGCCTTGTACTTTCGATTGATTTATAATTTTAACAAATACATATTTTTGAATCTTACTCATATCTTATAATCCAATCGATCTACCTCAGGTGATGAATTTTCTTTAACATTTCTTTGTATAACTTCCATTTCTTCTACAATATTTTTTTTAATATTCATTCTCTGCTTCTGTAAACTTTTCATATTAGTGTTTCTTCACTGCAATTCTTGCTTCCTTATATTTTTCTTCCATAAAAGTTATATCTTGTTCAATTTCCTTTTTGTTGTTACATAGTTTTTTTCATTTATAATTCTTTCCACTATCATATACTGTTTTTCACTTTTTTCTTCCAAAAGCTTTATGTATTCTTTATTAGCTTGTACTAAAAACTTCTGACCTCTAATTACATTCTTACTCATTTCTTGTTCATAACAAAGTTCCCTTTCTTTTACCATGTATTCTTCTGTATTATCTTCCCCCAAACTCCACATCATCTCCTTTGCCTTAATACACTTCTTTTTTTTTCTTCTAAATATCCTTTTTTCTATTTTTTCATATTCCTTTTTAACTTTTGCTTTGTATACTTTTCACCAGTCTGACCAATTCTTATACATAAATCTAGTAGTTAAATGGTTATTCCATACTTCTTTGATTGTGTCCTTGCATTCCCCACTTACATCATAATTATTTAATTTTTAAACCTTTTCCAATGTGAACATATCTCTGTTTTTCTCCAAACTTAGCCCAAATTGCTCTATGATCAGAAAAAAATGAACTTCTAACACTCCACCTTTCATCTCATTAAATTCTAAACAAATCAATGCAATCAGTCTCAGTTTTTAATTTCCATCTTTTATACATGTAATATTTTTTCTTTCTTATTTTAATTCTCTCATAGACATGATTTCTCTCATTTTTGAACATCTTTTGAAAATCTTCCAATCTTCTTTCTTAAGTTACAATTAAAATAACTCACAAAAATAATATTCACAGTAACTACTATATAAGGTTTAATAAATTAAATAATTCCTCTCTCGCTTTCTCTCCCCCCCTTACTATCCTTACTATTAGGGTAAGCATAAATTCCAATCAGTCTCAATGGTTGTCCTTTGAACCAGATGCTCATAACTGATATTCTGTATGATTTAACAATAATATGATCTAAAATAAAATATTTTAATTTGTAAAGAAAACTGCAGTTCATACACATTTTTCTTACCCCAAATCCCATTCAAATGTTGCTCCCCATAATAATTCAAACTGTTTTTCCTTTTCTGTAACTATGAATTTTGTATCTGTTAATTCAATTATGTCTGCCTTAACCTTCTCACACCTCTGAAACGCCATCATTCTCCTGGTATCATTTATTATATTGTTAACATTTATGGTAATACCTTTGCAGTTACCCATTTCCCTGTCCTTAATTCTTTTCCCAAAATATTTTTTATGCTTTACTGTGTCATATCTACCACATCAATTACTTAATATCTTTCTTTTACTATATACCTTTCACTCACCCTTTCATGTTTCTCTTCCTCACTTCTTTTCTATCCTTCTTTTGATGTTAAATCTTCTTCCCCTGAATCCTCTGAAAAGCTAACATTTTCTTGCTTTATTTACTACTCTTTACCATGAACATTTTTTTCTTTCTCCACATCACAATCCATTTATAAAGACCTAATTTGCTTAAATATATAACATTTTGCTTCACATTTTTATGCCCTAACTTCTTAGACAAAAAAATATATAATTTTTCACATTTATCAATCAAATTCCCCTCACTCCCCCCAAAAAGGCACATTTTAGGTTGCCCAAAATTTTACAAATCGACTGGCACCTTCCACATTAATCACATCAGGCAACTGCACATTTTTTTCATTTAATATTTTCAAAATCACTTAACATTCCATCCACCCATCCACAAACCCTATGATCATAAACTTACCATTTCTTGCACCTTGTTACAGTTTTTTTACAAACAAGTTTTTAAAGTCTCTTTTTCAGTGTCTGTACAAAGTTGTATATGATTTTTTTTTATTTTTTGTATCTCTATTAAATGCTATAATCACATATTCATTCCATGTATTTAACTATTTGTTTTTGTAATCATTCAAGAACTTCTCTAGTCTTTGTCAGATTTCAAAAACAATGTCACAAAAAAGTCCCTTTATTAATTAAAATGAAAGCTCTTACAGTACCTCAGGTGCTGAGATGTCAAATGGAGCAATTACACTGTCCCAAATGTCATCACTGTCTAACTCTTTTTCCTTCTTTCCTTGAATTGTAACCACATATCTTTTCTTTCTCTGTCTCTCTTCCCACTTCCATCTGCACTACTACTGCATATGGCATTCTTTTTTCCACTCTTTCCTGTTTTTCTGTGCCCTTTTCCTCCCTTAAATGTAGCCACTTTATCATTTTGTATAATCTCCATAATGCCTCCCTCTGAAGCATCTCTACCATTTTCCATCTGACTCTGCGCTGACAGATCTTGTAGTAAATCCTCCTGCAATCCACCCGACTGGAGGGTTGTAACAATACATTCCATAACACTTTTTCTTCACTTTGAACACTTTCAAAATAATTTCAGTCAGAAATATTCTCCAAGTTTTCATTTACAGTTCCCAAATCATCTCTGGAATGAAAATGCCTTCATTTACTCTCCTCCACCATACTACAACTTGAGCACAGTCCTCTGAGCTACCATTGCCCTAGAAACAGGATGTACATATGTGCTATGAGGAGGGGACGTTTTCTGGTATCCTGACCAAATATGTAGGAGCTGAAAGATTTTTCTTTTTTTAAGTGCCTCACTTATACCTCTGCACTCATACCATTTTGTTGTAAGAATGATAGTTACTGTTGCTATTGTACAGCATATCTCAGTAACAGATGAGTGTGCTAGCATGATGTAAAAATATGTGCTTGGAAAGAAGGACCATCTATCTCAATTCTCAATAAATGTTTAAGGTTCTTATGGGAAATGTGCCTTTTAATAGAGATTTACTAAGAAGGTAGAATGCTTGATTTACACTAATTCAAATGTGTGCATGTGTGTGTGTGTGTGTGTGTGTGTGTGTGTGTGTGTGTGTGTGTGTGTGTGTGTGTGTGTATGTGTGTGTGTGTGTGTGTGTAATTTTATTTAAAGATTTGATTCACAGAGTGACTATGGCAGATGTTATCATTGCTAGAAGTGAGCTAATCAAGAACACATAAGTAACTTATTCAATGAAACATAAATGTGAGACATTAATCAGAGAAAAAAAAATGAATCTGTATTACACTTATGGCATACTTTATTTCATAGCTAAAAACAGAGCCAGCATACAGTGTTCAAAAATTTATTGTAATGAGAATTAAGTCATTACAAAAGTAAAAAAACAAACCGGTTTCGGCAGGAATAAACACAGCCTTCCTCAGTGTTAGTTACATACATAGTGGTGAACAAGAATATATATACTCACACCCAAACACTCCTCATTAATCAATTTGGTTCAATCAAAGATTTTCATTAAGACCAGGCGGAAATAATGCCCCTAATTTGATTATCCACTTTTTTTCTTTGGTGTTCAGAATCGAGTGTAACCCAGTTTTGTTATGCTTGTTGCCAGTAATCCTATCAATTATAATAAAGGTCAATTTGGCAGAAGCATGTACTAAATGGTGTTTGTATAATGCATTATTCTGTCTCTTGTTTTTAATATTGCTGATATGTTCTGAAATCCTAATTTTTAGTGGTCTGGATGTTTGTCCTACATAAAATGAACCACAATGGCAGGTGGCCAGATAAATGACCCAGTCAGTGCTACAGTTCGAGAAGAACCTGAGATCATGAACTACTGGACAATTTCTACTTGAGAATTGTTTAGACTTATTGATCTTGCTACAGTTTGTGCAATGTCCACAAGGGTAGCAACCTATCAATGGGTCCCCTGTCAATGTTGTTTGGATAAGATTGGGGTCATCATGCCTATGCCCGTGTTTAAAGTGGTTAAAAAAAGAACCAAGGTTTTTTCCTTTGCGAAATGAAAAAAGGCATTTATCTGGTATAAGAGTGGATACATCTGGATCATATTTAAGGATGTTCCAGTGTCTTTCTACACTATCAATCAAATGATTGGAATTTCTAGCATACGTAGTCATAAATCTTAAAGTTGGGTCTCGATTAGGTTTACGTTGATTATATTGCAATAAGTGATCCCTAGCAAAGGAATCGACCATGTGACTGGCAGCTAGGACATAGCCCATGCCGTAACCCCCAGACTTGAATCTATTGGTAAGGTCTTTCCTGTGAATCTGGTGGGAGGAATCATTGGAGCAGATACGTTTGATTCTGATAAACTGAGATTTTGGGATGTTGCGTATGACATGTGGGGGGTGAAAACTAGAGGCATGAAGGATAGTGTTATACTCCGGATGTTTTCTAAAGACCTCAGTGGATAAAGTATTGTCAGCCAGCTTGGTGACAGCAACATCCAAGAAAGTAATATTATGAAGTTCAAACTGGACAGTGAATTCCAGTCCCCAGATGTTGTTGTTCAAATATTTGAGAAATTCATGTAGCATGTCTACTTCCCCTGTCCAAACCAACCAGCAGTCGTCAAGGTAGCGTCTCCAGATGTCAATGTATGGTAGAAATGTATTGTTAATGGAATCATAAATAATATGATGTTCAACAAAGGCCATAAAGAGATCCGCATAGATGGGGGCAAATGATGCCCCCATAGCTGTGCCCTTGACCTGCCAGTAACATTTGTCCGAATACAGAAAGACATTGCTGGTAAGAACCAGTTTGGCTAACTCGATCAAGAAAGAGTTGAAAGATGATGGATATAAGTCTGCCTCGTCCAACCAAAACGACAAGGCCTCAAGACCAGATTGGTGTGGAATGTTGGTGTATAACGAACAGACATCCAGGGTACATAATAACCAATTGTCTTCAAGCTGGCTATCAGAAACAATCTGAAGGAAACTAGTGGTATCATGTAGTCTTGAATGTATCATGCCCAATAAAGGTTTGAGATGTTTAGTAAGAAACAATGATAGAGGTTCTGTAATGTAGCCCCTTCCCGAAACAATTGGTCTGCCCGGAGGGTTTGAGGGGTCCTTGTGGATCTTGGGCAAGAAGTAAATGTATTGTGTGGATGGATCCTTGACAATAAGTTGTTGTACAATGTCATTAGTTATGATACATTCATCTCTGGCCCAATATATAAATTCCTCTATGTGTTTTTGAAATCTGAATGTCGGATCAATACTCATCAAAGAATAATATTTGGGATCGGACAACTGTCTATTTGCCTCTTTGTCATAGGCACTCCAATTTAGGATCACCATGGCACCCCCCTTGTCAGCCGAAATAATAACAATATTTTCATTGTTTTGTAACTCAAAGATTGCTTCCCGTTCAGCTCGAGATATGTTATTTGATTTGAAATGAATATCGGAACCAGAGAAATGAAGGTCATTGAGAATATTCTTCTGAAACTGTTGTACCAGTGGATGCATAGGTGGAACAAATGTGGATTTGTGATATGTAAATCTGTCAATACCATCATGCCCAGAATCACCAAAAAATAATTTGAGATTCAAAGTTCTACAAAAAGAAACAACATCTTGGGCTAACAAATCCTCAGAGAGCATGAAACCTGGCACAAAAGACAACCCTTTATTAAGGACCAGCAAGTGTGTTGAAGATAATACAAAATCAGATAAATTTAACACATTACTGCTTTGTAAAGTGCCTAATTCTCCATGACCATTTTCAATAAACTTTCTATGTTCATGATTCCTCCTGTGTTTCCTACCCCCTCTTTTGTATTTGAACCTAAAGGGATGATGTTTGGATTGCGTTTTGGGGAAGGTGACATGGAGGTGCCTGGAAATTCACTGTCTGTGCCTGATGATATCTCCTCAGTAGAGGACGCAGGTGTTGTGCTTGTCTTTTTTAGAATGGAACGAGGTCTTTTCCTCTTGGGGGTTCTCTGAGCCCTTGGTGTAAATCTAACCTGTTTGATATTAGAAAATGGGTTATTGCTTTGATAATCCCCCTCGTCCCTCTGAAATTTCTTCAACTTCCTTATCCGTAATTGATCCTCTAGGGTTTTAAGGTCATTGGCTACTTTATTCAACTGTGTATTGAAAAATGTTTCCCCCTCAAAAGGTTTAAGTTCACCCACCAGCCTTGAAACTATTTGAATCTCAGAATCAATGATTCTATCGTGAAATTTAGATAAAGTTTCAACAAAAGATGTAGATGCTTGCTGCTGAATGGCGGACCACTGGTCCATGAGTTCCTGGTCAGGACTGGACACCAAAGGTTGGATCCTTACTCTCAATCCTCTGGGAGTGATACCTTTGGCCAGATAGGCCTTAAATAGTTTGGAATGCCAGATGTTTGATCTGAGTGTTTTAAGATGACCAAAAAGATTTTGAAATGCTACTGTACATTTAGTTTCAGAATCACTCTGATCAATAGTCTGAGTTTTGTCAATTGAAATAGAGCCAAGACCAAATATCCTCAGGTCCTCTCTATCAGCAGATAGACCTGTTATAAAAGAGGTGAAATCCATATTTATTACTAGTAGCTGGCAATGTCAGTCAAAAGAATTTTTTACTGAGTCAGCTAAAAAATGGGGACAAATACAGCCCAAATGATTGACAAAATAGATAATACTGGCTGTGACCCCTGGAGAGTAATACTGGATTTAAATGAATAGAACCAGGCTCAACCCAAGTGACCACCAGGCAGCAAACAAGACAATGTTGAATAGATATACAAAAAAATATATATTTGAGACTTGGTGAGATGAACAAGAAAATATATAACCCTTGGAGAAGAAAACACAAGAAAACACATAAAGTGCATACACAAAAATATTGACCACACTAGTCAACCTTCCAGTTATATAATTATAAATGTAAGATCGATCAGCAGAAACTGGTTTGTCCTAATAAAATGGTTGTACTGTGTAAAAATACAATCACTGGTTTGTAAATTGTATGCTATACAGTTGCCTGTCGCTGACCTTACTATATAGATATAATGTTTGCGAATGGGTCAAAACATTATTAGTTGGAGGAATCAGTTGTTTTTTATAAATACAGCAAATAAAGAATATGCCCATGCACAATAGAAACTGTTTGATAATAAATAATGACTGGTTTACTGAATGATGTGTAAAAAAACGTCAACTGTATCTATAAAATCAAAAAAATTTTTTAGAAAAATATATTACACCAACAAGATATGACAATATAGCAGAAATTGGCAAATAAAGATAATAATGCACACTATAAATAAATGCCTCAAAACACTGGGGAAATCTGAAAGAATACCTGTATATAAAGGTTTCTTGAATGGAAATGTTTGTCCATAGTAAACAAAATCAAGTCCAAAAATGTCCAACGAGCACTTGGTCCAGGTTGAGTTATAGCAAACACTGTTGCAATATAAAATATGTCCCAAACGAAAAAATACACGTGGATAAAGTTTTGTGCTGCTCCTCCAAATATATATTCATCAGCAAAATGTAGCACAGGATAAGTTCCCAACAGACTTCCGAACAGCAAAAAGAATTTTGGTGATTGGTAATAAACAGAATGACCAAACGTTGTGTTCAAAAAAAGGAACAAACTTCGCTACGTATTGGTTAGGTTTGGATAAAGCAAAGCAGACCAAAAAAGGAGTATCATCAAATGTACTTAAGTTGTGAACACAAAGACCAGCGTGGTGCTCTGAATACACACTCATTTGATCAGCCGCGTTGTACCTTGTTGTTTCGAAGCTAATGCAACATGAGAAGTCTATCACAAAATGGACTTACGTAGCATGTGAGTGCTGGAATCAGTGTAACATCCTAAATATACAGCAATCTCAAAGCCCCAGAGGAACAAACCACAAAGCGGTATACAGCAATTGCTGTTGGCAACGAAAACGTAGCTCTGAGTGTACGCTGATTTGATAAGCCACGTTACACTTTGTTTGAAAAATAGCTGATTAATCGTAGGAAGTCTGTCACAAAATAGTGTGTGTGTAATTTTATTTAAACATTTGATTCACAGAGTGACTATGGCAGATGTTATCAATGCTAGAAGTGAGCTAATCAAGAACACATAAGTAACTTATTCAATGAAACATAAATGTGAGACATTAATCAGAGAAAAAAATGAATCTGTATTACACTTATAAGGAAGAAAAAATTGTTGCAGAACTGAACCACAAAGCCTCAAAGTAGAAAAACGCCACACTCTCCGTAAATGCCCAAGTAGCTTCGGATGTTGAATTACAACTCACTTCTTGTAAAAAAACAATTCAAGTGTAAAAAGTAGCCAAAGGAAGGTTAAAAAGAATGCACGAATCTTTTATTCCACAGTACCACCACAAGTAACACAAAACGATAATCCACAAGCGCTTTCGCCCGTTCGTAACGGGCTTTTTCAAGTGTACTGGTTTGTTCTGAAACTCCATATTTAAATAAAACTAACCTGTCATGTGCTTTCATTAATTGAATTATCACCAGCAATTAATTATGTTTAAAATATTTAAAAAGACATTTTATGTCCTAAAATGTACTTTCACCAGTTAGAATACCGGTAATGCTTACACTAAATTTATAAGTGTCCTCAATGTACACAAAAAAATAACCTAATTTAAAAATCACTTAATGTCATAAGAGAGTTTGACTTAAAAATCTATCTCAATAGAAGCAATGCATACTTGTCAAAAATACATTCAGTTAATAATTTACAAAAATATTACATTGTTGATAAAAAACTTAAGAAAACCATAAAATAACTTCCTATACAGGACTCAATATTATAAAGTCCCCTGTTTTTTATGTTATATAATATGGTTACCTTCATCCATTGTCACAATAATAATACATCCTTGTTAAGCCTGTGTTTTTTTAAAAAATGTGCATGCATATTCTTATTTCATTTCAACCTACTTCTTTTGGCTCTAAGTATATCACCAATACTAATCCCCTCATTTAAACCTGGATGTTTTGTCGCATTTAAATTCAACTGCCAACTAAGTTCCTTTATGCCAAGGGCCGTTTCCCAGTCTCCTCCTCTTAAATCTTGCCTTACTTTGTCAATAACAAAAAATTTTAATGACATGTTCTTACAGACCAACGAATGCTTGTAAAAAGCATTTGTATCTTTTTTTGTTTTGATGTCATTCATGTGCTCGTATATTCTACGTTTGAATTGTCTTTCAGTTTTGCCCACATAAAATGCTGGGCAATTTTGACACAAACCTAAATATACCACGCCCGATGAATTACAATTGTAGTTAGCTTTGGCATAA
The DNA here is from genome assembly GCF_019279795.1 of Protopterus annectens. NCBI lineage: Eukaryota > Metazoa > Chordata > Ceratodontiformes > Protopteridae > Protopterus > Protopterus annectens. Next base: position 1,411,870,564 of record NC_056725.1, read on the forward strand.
AGAGTTGTTTCTGAGCCACAATATTGATTTGGTCCTTGTTAATTAGATGTGGACACTGTTTACATCGGCCACATGCAAAGGTACCTTTACGTTTATGTGTTAATCCTTGCTGCCTTTCTGTTGTATTCATGTTCTGTTCAAATATTCCTTTCAGATTAACATTTCTTTTTCTAATAAAAGAAATATGCTCTGGAAAAATTTCATTAAATTCATCTTGCAAAGCAATCATAGGCCATAAATTCTTAAAGGTGTTCTCAATAAATGTGGCATCTTGGGAGTATGTGTATACAAAGCTGTTGTTTCTATTAATGTTTGCAATTTCCTGTTTTTGAAATGTTGTCAAGCCAGCTCCCAATATAGGTCTAAAGTCATGGTCCCTTTTATGAGAAATATCATCCACTATATCTTGAAATAATGCTGAAGGATACCCCCTTCTTGTAAATGCTTCCCTCAAAAATTCAATTTCATTTGCAAACAAAAAATTACTACTGCACATTCTGGACGCTCGAACGAGCTGTCCTTTAATAATACCCTTTTTAATATGCCAAGGATGACCACTGTCAAAGTGTAGATATGTGTTGCAGTATGTTTCTTTTCTAAATATTTGTGAGGTGAAACCTTTTTGATTTGCTCTTTTTGTTAATTTAATGTCCAAGTAGTTTAAACTTTCTTGACTAACATTGTACGTAAATTTAAGAAATTTGGTCGTATTTTCCAAGTAAGCCATGAAGTTCAAGAATTGTTGTTCTGTACCTGACCACAAAATGCAAATGTCATCTAAAAACCTCCTGTAAAATGTAATATACTGTCTCCAAATAGTGGAGTGAATGTATTCCTTCTCCCACTTATGTAAAACTATGTTTGCATAAGCAGTGGCGCAGGGGGCTCCCATGGCCACCCCGCTCTTCTGCTTATAGAATTCCTCATTGAAATATATAAAGTTGTTATAAAGCACAATTCTCATGAATTCCAATATTGTATTAACCAAGTCGTAGTTTAACCCTGATTCCTTGGCAATGGTTTGCCCAAACCAATCTAAACCTATTTCATGCGGAATGCTTGGAAAAAGTTCGACAATGTCTATTGTCACCATAAGTAAATTTGAATTGTCAATTTCTTGATCAATGTTAGCTAAAAACTCCCAGGAATCCTTGCACACAAAATTTAACTGCGTTACATATTTTTTCAAATGAAAATCAATGAATTTGCTGAGAGGTTCAGTGACACTGCCTGCTCCTGCTACAATTGGGCGAAACTTTAAAGGAGTAAGCCCTTTGTGCACTTTGGGAATACCAAATAACACAGCTGTTTTAGGCTTAGAAACAAGTAGATAGTTATGTGTTTTTTCATCCATAAAACCTTGCAAAAGCAGGTCATGTACATAATACTTAATTTTGCTAACTGCTATGTTCAATTCATTCAAAGAACTGGGTTCATAAATGTTAGTGTTCTGTAATAAACCATATATATAGCTCTCATACTCAAACTGGCTCATCAGTACTATCCCCCCTCCCTTGTCTGGTTTCATTACTCTAGTTTTATTCCTTTTTAACATGTCCACCACCTCCTGCAAGTGTTTAGGAAAATTACTTGACAACATGTTTTTGTTCTTAGTTAAATTGTCTCTAAGAATCTTTTCAATTACTTCCTCAAACACTTTAAGCTTAGGATGGACCGGGGGGTTAAAAGTACTACTTCTGGCGAGTGACATCTCCTGTACTGGTTGATCTTTGAAAATTGTGCTTAAATTTAAATTCCTTACAAACATCTTTAACTCAATTAACAGTTTGGGAAGAAAACTGGGTCTGTTAGGTACAAATTGCAACCCTTTTGTGAATAATTCAAAAAAAATCTTCAGTAATGTTGACATCTGTATAATTATAAATACTGAAGTTATCAAAGGTGTGAATAGTACATACACCTTGTTCACTTACAACTGATGAAACAAGGATCTCTTTCATACTGGAATGTTTGTTGAAGCTCAACGCCTCTTGTTCCATACATTCTGTTGGTATTGATTCGATTTCACCCGTGGTCTGCCCTGGGGAAGTGAAAAACCCTGTTGCATATTGCTAGTACTTTTTTGTGCTAACCTCTCACTTCTTCTAGGCATCTCACCTTCATTATAACCATTAGAACCACTATGTATATTTTCAGTTTCAACGTTCTCAAGATTGTTCTGTTTACGGGTACCTCCTACTGGATAGGCTCTCCCCTCCCTATATTCTATAAGGTCCCTCTCCAGTTTTCTGGCCTTTCTATCTAAGACCTTGAAACAATGTTCATCCACTTCTTTGAAAGTCTCATTGTATTTTCTCTTATAGCTTAAAAATCTCTCATCCTTAACAATATTGTCATGCAGTGCATTTAACTCATGTAAAAGAACATCTTCTTTTGTTACATAATCTTCTATCATTAATTTCAAAACTTCAATTCCAGTTCTATTAAATAAATCAGTAAGTTTACAATGCAAATTAGAACCTGCATGAGCGCTGTTGGGGTATTTAAAACAGCGTAACCCCTTAGGAACACGCTCCACTTTTATACATTCTTTCAGATAGTTTATTTCTAACTGCGAGTTTTTAAATGCATACAATTTGTCCTTAAATCTTTCAAACTCACTGTCCAAATGTTCCATTTGCAAATTGAAAGTACCTGTTTTAAAACATGGAAGTTGCTCTGTCCAATCCTTGAAATTAAAACTGTTATCAGTATGTGTAGTTCCATTTCTCTCAGTTCGTTTGTTTCTGTTAGGGGAAACCGGTGAATGATCCACAATAACCGCGTCTCTCGTTGAAGTCCCTGGTTTCGGACCTCTTCTAGACTCTGTGCTCCGCTCCTTCTCTTTCGCCTGCTGCTGATTGCAGGGAATTCCGGAACTATTAGAACACTCAGCATGTTTAGAATTCAGTATTGTGTTATTAAGCTGAGTTAAAAGAGCCAAAACCTGGTTCAGCTCATTTCTAGTGACCGGCGTGTCATCCGGCTCTTCCCCCAACAAAAAAGGCGTGTCAGCAAAGACCGGAGATGTAGCGTCATCCGTCATAGCACAAACCAGGAAGAAAAAATTGTTGCAAGACTGAACCACAAAGCCTCAAAGTAGAAAAACGCCACACTCTCCGTAAATGCCCAAGTAGCTTCAGATGTTGAATTACAACTCACTTCTTGTAAAAAACAATTCAAGTGTAAAAAATAGCCAAAGGATGGTTGAAAAGAATGCACGAATCTTTTATTCCACAGTACCACCACAAGTAACACAAAACGATAATCCACAAGCGCTTTCGCCCGTTCGTAACGGGCTTTTTCAAGTGTACTGGTTTGTTCTGAAACTCCATATTTAAATAAAACTAACCTGTCATGTGCTTTCATTAATTGAATTATCACCAGCAATTAATTATGTTTAAAATATTTAAAAAGACATTTTATGTCCTAAAATGTACTTTCACCAGTTAGAATACCGGTAATGCTTACACTAAATTTATAAGTGTCCTCAATGTACACAAAAAAATAACCTAATTTAAAAATCACTTAATGTCATAAGAGAGTTTGACTTAAAAATCTATCTCAATAGAAGCAATGCATACTTGTCAAAAATACATTCAGTTAATAATTTACAAAAATATTACATTGTTGATAAAAAACTTAAGAAAACCATAAAATAACTTCCTATACAGGACTCAATATTATAAAGTCCCCTGTTTTTTATGTTATATAATATGGTTACCTTCATCCATTGTCACAATAATAATACATCCTTGTTAAGCCTGTGTTTTTTTAAAAAATGTGCATGCATATTCTTATTTCATTTCAACCTACTTCTTTTGGCTCTAAGTATATCACCAATACTAATCCCCTCATTTAAACCTGGATGTTTTGTCGCATTTAAATTCAACTGCCAACTAAGTTCCTTTATGCCAAGGGCCGTTTCCCAGTCTCCTCCTCTTAAATCTTGCCTTACTTTGTCAATAACAAAAAATTTTAATGACATGTTCTTACAGACCAACGAATGCTTGTAAAAAGCATTTGTATCTTTTTTTGTTTTGATGTCATTCATGTGCTCGTATATTCTACGTTTGAATTGTCTTTCAGTTTTGCCCACATAAAATGCTGGGCAATTTTGACACAAACCTAAATATACCATGCCCGATGAATTACAATTGTAGTTAGCTTTGGCATAAAGAGTTGTTTTACGAGCCACAATATTGATTTGGTCCTTGTTAATTAGATGTGGACACTGTTTACATCGGCCACATGCAAAGGTACCTTTACGTTTATGTGTTAATCCTTGCTGCCTTTCTGTTGTATTCATGTTCTGTTCAAATATTCCTTTCAGATTAACATTTCTTTTTCTAATAAAAGAAATATGCTCTGGAAAAATTTCATTAAATTCATCTTGCAAAGCAATCATAGGTCCGAAACCAGGGACTTCAACGAGAGACGCGGTTATTGTGGATCATTCACCGGTTTCCCCTAACAGAAACAAACGAACTGAGAGAAATGGAACTACACATACTGATAACAGTTTTAATTTCAAGGATTGGACAGAGCAACTTCCATGTTTTAAAACAGGTACTTTCAATTTGCAAATGGAACATTTGGACAGTGAGTTTGAAAGATTTAAGGACAAATTGTATGCATTTAAAAACTCGCAGTTAGAAATAAACTATCTGAAAGAATGTATAAAAGTGGAGCGTGTTCCTAAGGGGTTACGCTGTTTTAAATACCCCAACAGCGCTCATGCAGGTTCTAATTTGCATTGTAAACTTACTGATTTATTTAATAGAACTGGAATTGAAGTTTTGAAATTAATGATAGAAGATTATGTAACAAAAGAAGATGTTCTTTTACATGAGTTAAATGCACTGCATGACAATATTGTTAAGGATGAGAGATTTTTAAGCTATAAGAGAAAATACAATGAGACTTTCAAAGAAGTGGATGAACATTGTTTCAAGGTCTTAGATAGAAAGGCCAGAAAACTGGAGAGGGACCTTATAGAATATAGGGAGGGGAGAGCCTATCCAGTAGGAGGTACCCGTAAACAGAACAATCTTGAGAACGTTGAAACTGAAAATATACATAGTGGTTCTAATGGTTATAATGAAGGTGGGATGCCTAGAAGAAGTGAGAGGTTAGCACAAAAAAGTACTAGCAATATGCAACAGGGTTTTTCACTTCCCCAGGGCAGACCACGGGTGAAATCGAATCAATACCAACAGAATGTATGGAACAAGAGGCGTTGAGCTTCAACAAACATTCCAGTATGAAAGAGATCCTTGTTTCATCAGTTGTAAGTGAACAAGGTGTATGTACTATTCACACCTTTGATAACTTCAGTATTTATAATTATACAGATGTCAACATTACTGAAGATTTTTTTGAATTATTCACAAAAGGGTTGCAATTTGTACCTAACAGACCCAGTTTTCTTCCCAAACTGTTAATTGAGTTAAAGATGTTTGTAAGGAATTTAAATTTAAGCACAATTTTCAAAGATCAACCAGTACAGGAGATGTCACTCGCCAGAAGTAGTACTTTTAACCCCCCGGTCCATCCTAAGCTTAAAGTGTTTGAGGAAGTAATTGAAAAGATTCTTAGAGACAATTTAACTAAGAACAAAAACATGTTGTCAAGTAATTTTCCTAAACACTTGCAGGAGGTGGTGGACATGTTAAAAAGGAATAAAACTAGAGTAATGAAACCAGACAAGGGAGGGGGGATAGTACTGATGAGCCAGTTTGAGTATGAGAGCTATATATATGGTTTATTACAGAACACTAACATTTATGAACCCAGTTCTTTGAATGAATTGAACATAGCAGTTAGCAAAATTAAGTATTATGTACATGACCTGCTTTTGCAAGGTTTTATGGATGAAAAAACACATAACTATCTACTTGTTCCTAAGCCTAACACAGCTGTGTTATTTGGTATTCCCAAAGTGCACAAAGGGCTTACTCCTTTAAAGTTTCGCCCAATTGTAGCAGGAGCAGGCAGTGTCACTGAACCTCTCAGCAAATTCATTGATTTCCATTTGAAAAAATATGTAACGCAGTTAAATTTTGTGTGCAAGGATTCCTGGGAGTTTTTAGCTAACATTGATCAAGAAATTGACAATTCAAATTTACTTATGGTGACAATAGACATTGTCGAACTGTTTCCAAGCATTCCGCATGAAATAGGTTTAGATTGGTTTGGGCAAACCATTGCCAAGGAATCAGGGTTAAACTACGACTTGGTTAATACAATATTGGAATTCATGAGAATTGTGCTTTATAACAACTTTATATATTTCAATGAGGAATTCTATAAGCAGAAGAGCGGGGTGGCCATGGGAGCCCCTCGCCACTGCTTATGCAAACATAGTTTTACATAAGTGGGAGAAGGAATACATTCACTCCACTATTTGGAGACAGTATATTACATTTTACAGGAGGTTTTTAGATGACATTTGCATTTTGTGGTCAGGTACAGAACAACAATTCTTGAACTTCATGGCTTACTTGGAAAATACGACCAAATTTCTTAAATTTACGTACAATGTTAGTCAAGAAAGTTTAAACTACTTGGACATTAAATTAACAAAAAGAGCAAATCAAAAAGGTTTCACCTCACAAATATTTAGAAAATAAACATACTGCAACACATATCTACACTTTGACAGTGGTCATCCTTGGCATATTAAAAAGGGTATTATTAAAGGACAGCTCGTTCGAGCGTCCAGAATGTGCAGTAGTAATTTTTTGTTTGCAAATGAAATTGAATTTTTGAGGGAAGCATTTACAAGAAGGGGGTATCCTTCAGCATTATTTCAAGATATAGTGGATGAGATTTCTCATAAAAGGGACCATGACTTTAGACCTATTTTGGGAGCTGGCTTGACAACATTTCAAAAACAGGAAATTGCAAACATTAATAGAAACAACAGCTTTGTATACACATACTCCCAAGATGCCACATTTATTGAGAACACCTTTAAGAATTTATGGCCTATAATTGCTTTGCAAGATGAATTTAATGAAATTTTTCCAGAGCATATTTCTTTTATTAGAAAAAGAAATGTTAATCTGAAAGGAATATTTGAACAGAACATGAATACAACAGAAAGGCAGCAAGGATTAACACATAAACGTAAAGGTACCTTTGCATGTGGCCGATGTAAACAGTGTCCACATCTAATTAACAAGGACCAAATCAATATTGTGGCTCGTAAAACAACTCTTTATGCCAAAGCTAACTACAATTGTAATTCATCGGGCGTGGTATATTTAGGTTTGTGTCAAAATTGCCCAGCATTTTATGTGGGCAAAACTGAAAGACAATTCAAACGTAGAATATACGAGCACATGAATGACATCAAAACAAAAAAAGATACAAATGCTTTTTACAAGCATTCGTTGGTCTGTACGAACATGTCATTAAAATTTTTT
>NC_056725.1:1411880493-1412007993 GCF_019279795.1 Protopterus annectens
GTTATGATCTCTTTCAACCTCCCGGTGCACTTTTCAATACAGAAAGCTTGACATTTAATACAGTTCACTATATAAACAATAGCAGATGTATTATATGTAGTGTAGCAGCTAAATAAATATTTCTTACCTGTAACTGGATGTGTAAATTCATTACTCTTCTCGATGTCATTGCAGCATTTACAACTATAGCATGGAAAAGTAACATTATTCTTATTGTTTTCAGGGGATTATGAGAAACATCCTTATAACATGGATGTTTATTCAAACTGAGGCAATTTATCAGCAAAGCTTGGTTTTTCATCCACTATTCTTTTGATTTCAGGCATTGTTTTAGAATATTCCAATTCTTAAAAATGATATTTCTAACCCCTCCAGATCTCCTGTTATAAGTTGTGACATAACACATATATCCATGTTTTTCAGAACTGGTATTGCCATCTGGATTACTATAATTCCATGCAAAGTAAGGTTTAGCATCAATGCATCTATTATTCTTCACCTCCTTCTTAATCTCTTGTAATAGAGTGTCACTATAGCCACATTCTTTAAACTCATCTATCACCTCATCCATTTTTTGTAACATTGTGTATCATTCATATTTAACTGGCTAACTCTTAATAATTGACCCTTAACTATAGCTTTAAACATATATGATGCAGGCATACTACTTTTATGGGTATAACAATTTGCCTGGACCATCTTTCTATAAATAGAGGAGATAATATCCTTCCCATTTCTTGTTAGACTAACATCCAGATAAGTAATAGTTTCTTTATAGCATTGTTCTGTAAAATACAAAAAAAAAATTAGTTGTTTGATTTAAATAGTCGGCAAATAAGTTTAAATCTATACAATCACCATCCCACAGGAGGAGCACATCGTCTACAAACCGCTTACAAAAGAGTACTCTGTCTTTAAACATCTGTGTACATTTATATACAAAACTCTCTTCCCATTGTGCTATAATATTAGCATAAGTGTTAGCTATGAAAGTGCCCGAAGCCACACCGGTCTTTTGAGAGTAAACATGATCATAGAACATGCACACATTGTTGGACAATACAATTTCAAAAAGTTCACATATTGTCCCTATCTCTCTACTATGTATATCAGTATTCATACATAAAAAACTGCATACAGCTTCTAAACCAAAATCAGTGGGTAGCATTGTAAATAGGGACTTAATAATATATTCACATTCCCTATGTTTATTATGCCAGTCATAGAACTGTTATAAAAAAAAAACTTTTGTATCTTATATATATATCTTTATTTTGAATAGATATTTACTCATGACATACTGTAAATATATCACAATAGACTCAGTGACCCATCCACCACCAGAAACAATAGGACTCATTGTGTATTTTAGGTAATCCATAAAGGACAGGTGTACCTGGGCAAGGGACATTAAAATAGTTAAGCAATTTAACACCGATATCATTATTAATCTGCAATTCATACATGCTCATATTCACATTGCTCACATATTTAGAAAAGCACTGCCTAGTTAAATAACTTGCTCAAAGTCACAATGTGACTTTGAGCAAGTTATTTAACTAGGCAGTGCTTTGGGGCAATTCAGAATTTGGGCTATGCTCCTTAATGGTCTCCCAAGACTGCATGCTTTGTAACTGCCTATGAAATGTATTAATAAAACCAACACCAAATATGCTAACAAAGCCTTAAATTCATATCCCTCTAAACAACAGAATACCTTACAAAACAACCTAGCAATCCAAGATAATACTTGTTTCAAATGCCTATTTAATTTTTTTCTCTAATGTCAAATAACAAGTACAGACTGCAGTATCACATGCATCTCTTCGACTTGTATTTCTTATGTAAAATCTGCAAATTTCTTTAAATGGTTGCTATCAAATGAGCAACAAAATAAGATGTACAAACCTCCATAGCAAAACATAAATTTAGTCATGTCTTTCAACATACACTTGGTACACTAAGTATATGTTAAAGTTTGCACCCTTGCACTAATATATTGTTTAGAAAATCGGTGACCTGTACATCGCCTCTTTGACTTGAGAATATTCTCTAGCAGGGTGCTAATGCATTGGTAATGCCTGCTGAAAAATGAGTCTGATGCTTCACAATAGCATATTAAGCTGCCATGGAGCTTGAACTATAACGAAGCAGATGGTTTCATTATTTTACACTCACTAAGAAGCACTTTTGGTGTTTAGTGAGTGTAAAATTAGAAAAGAAAAGAAAAATTAAAAAAATAGAAAAGTGTGTGTGTGTGTGTGTGTGTGTGTGTGTGTGTGTCTCTGTATTTGAATGTGTGTGCATGAAACTATTGTTCAAGCCATTACTTTACACTTGTAGCTTTTGCTGTTTAGCAAGTGTAAAATTAAAAGAAACATTTAAAAAAGAAAGAAATGTGTGTGTGTGTGTGTGTGTGTGTGTGTGTGTGTGTGTGTGTGTGTGTGTGTGTGTGTTTCTGTCTGTGCATGTGAGTGTATGCATGCTTGTGTGCAGGAAAGTAGAAGAGTGTGTGTGAGAGAGAGAGAAAGAGTGAGATCAATTGACCAGAGGCAGCAGCATTAAGAGGTATGCATACCTCTCAACCTCTTAACTCAAGAAATCTGTATAAAGTCTAAAATAAAGGGGGACAAAGGCTGATCAAAAGGAACACATTTTAAACATTGCTATTATAAAATTAGAAAGTTGCTAGAGTAAAAGGATTTGTTTAGCATGCATTTTCTGAAGGAAATAAAGTCTGAAACTCAAATGTTTGTCATTTCTTAGTGACTTCAACCCCCAATGATTGTCAATAAACCACAGATTTTATGAGTAAGGGACAAAAAAAATGAGGTAAATATCTGGACATTGTTAGAAAATCTTATATTTTGGATGTAAAATACTTCTTCCAACAGCATTTACTTCTACTACAGCAAGTTGAAATATTAGGTGGAGGAACTATTTTACAACAAAAATATAAAAAATAATGGTAATATAATAATAAAAATGAATAAGAAAAAAAAAAACAATTTTACAGAGAGCCCATACTCTAAAGTGCAATAATGCCCTCCAGGATGTGTGTTGCTGAGTAAAAAATGCCCTTCCAGGGGTATAGAAGCCTCAGAGCATCTTAGATATGGCACTCATAATGGTGGAAGCAGAGAATGCACACGCATGAAAATGTATAGGTGCACAGGCACCTGGATACCCACATATGTCACATTTAAGAACACCATACCATCACACAACACATTTGTGTATGGCTTTAAGGATACAATGATCATAGGCTATTGCATTGGATACTGTGCCTTATAGAATGGGGGATTACTATTGCCTTACATACCTGAAGGATACACTGCTATATATGAAGATGGGGAGGAAAATTGGCAATTTCAGATCATATTCAGGTGGACACTGTAGGGAAAGGCCATAGACAGTAACACATGCATGGTGTAGCAAAGCTCATGCACTACTAACTGACATGGTTTGTCTACAAGTATACAGATATGGATATAGCCATTTCGAAAGGCAACATCTACAAAAGTTCAACAGCCAAAAGAATAGTGTGCTACTGTTGGCCCTCTGTATGCACAACATGCATCTACTGACCAAAGGTGATGCAGGTGGTTAGGAATCAGATCTGGGCTGGCAGGACATGTTGCCAGATATGAATGATATAGGAGGGCATAATAAGTCCTTACAAGATTGCAGGAGTGTTACAGGTATGAGCTCCTATACAAAGTAAAAGACTCAAAACAATATAGTGAAAAGAAGCATCATAACCAGTGAACCACAACACCATGGGGGTTCAAGAGCTTGTGGTGTCACTGTCTGGGCAGGAGGATTGGCCCTTATACCAGGTGTTACAGACACAGACCTGGCACCTACTACTCACATGTTAGTAGGCAAAGCACCAAGTTAGTACTAGTCATAATAGTTTGGTATGATACACGTATACACATGAAGTAGTGAATCAAAGTGCTGGAGAAATCTCTGGAGGTGAGTGTCTGATATCAATTTATCTGTCTCAGGAAGAAGGTGAAAGGGACTTGTTTATGAGAGTGTCCCCGTGTGAGGGCCAGGAAAAGATCTCCCAGAAAAGAGGCCCTTGGCAACTGATAGCACATGTTCACTCATTCTGGTATATAATGTTGCATTAGATATGCCTACATAGAAATCTCCACATCTACAAGAAAGTAAGGAAACTGTACTAACAATACTGTAGTTTAAATAACAAACAACAAATTTCTTTCGTTCTTCACTCTTGTAAATATTTTTGATTGTTCAACAAACCTACATTTACAGCAGTCTCCACAGTAGTAACAATCCAAAAGTAACCTTTTTTTTTTTTTTATCTGAAAACATTCAGAATTTGGATCCAAACTAAAAGCTCACCATCATAAAATTTCAAAATGTTCCTGCCTGAAACCTAAAAGCTCACAAATCCACAATAACATAACAGACAATATCACTTAGGCTAAGTATTCTACCACCTAATTCATCAAACTGTATCACATAGTCATAGTACACTTCCCCCTAAAAGTTAATCACTCATTTCTCTTTTCTCCTTAGCCTACTCCCACACCCTTTAAAACAATACCCTTCTTTGTGTGATCACCAAAACATTTCATGAGACCTATGTTTATTTCCTTTTCAGTAACAGCTACATCCTCTATCACTCTCTTAACACTTGCAATTCCTAGTTTATTAATTCCATGATCACTCAACACTATCATACACACATCCCATGAATGTATATATGTAAATAATACTTCTAATATGCCTCTTGCAAGTTATGGTTAAACCTGTTAGTTGAATTAACGTTAACTGGTAGATCTAATCATTCATTTAAATATGTGTGACTAATCTTTATTATGATCATTGAATCCCGCGATTTGTCATCATAACCTCATTTGTTTAATTTTCACTTATTTTAATTTCTGTTTCAGTTATTTGTTTCCAAGCATTGCAGTGTGCTTTTTTCCTTCAGCTGAAATGTACATTCCAGGATTTATATGATTCTACCATTTATTCTGGACTTGTCCTAGGGCTGAAACTGAAATAGGTCCTTTGGATCAGTGTTCTTCTACCCAGCAGACAAACAAGTAAACAAACAAACAAACAACTAAATAAATAAATAAATAAGACGTGCAACCATTTCCAGGACAAAGTAAGCAAATGCTACTGTCAGCTCTTCTTCAGTATCTGATTGCTGCCTGTCAGGAGCAAATATGAGGTAAGCAGCAAAAGGGTCACAATAGCTTTTCTAAGAGAAACACATATTGACCTGCAGTGTGATTCATTTCATGATAGTCTTAATGTTAGGTTTCTGACTGAAGTCAGAGTAGAAGATAGAGATATGAGTTCACAAGCAAGCCTGTGTGTATATGATTTCAACTACCCCACCATTAACTGGGAAAACTACTCATGTACCATCTCTTTTGCTCAACGTTTTCTGGAATTCATAAATTCCAACGCCTTGGATCAACTTATCCACACCCCCACCAGGGGCAGCAATATCCTAGACCTGGTCATTACCAAAATGGGTGACCGGTGTTCCAGACCAGAGGTCAGTTCCTCATTGGTCAGATCCGACCACAAGCTAGTCACCTTAGACATCCACATCCCACTCCCACCCCCATTAGGAAAACCACCATAAAAAAATTATCCAAAGCCAACTTCACGCTTCTTAAGACAGAAGTGGCAAACTTCAAGACACCCATGCTGATGGACAATAGACGTACGACTGCTGAATCCTATACAAATGCACTTTATAAGCACTTACATGAGTGCATGGATCATGCAATCCCTAACAGAACCAAGATGCTATCCTCCAAAAAAAGGAAGCCAATCTGCAAGGTCCTCTGCCATAAACAAACTCTACAACAGAAGAAAAAAACTGTTGCAAAAAAAGAGTAAAATCCCATGACTGGAAGAACTCCCTGGTCAGCCTCAGTAAGAAGCTGAGATCCTTCATAAAATCATCCAAAGCTAGTTATGAAAACAAAATTGCCACTGATTCTAAAAACAACCACAAAGCATTCTATAGCTATGTCAAGAATCTCAATGGCAACACTCAGATCTGCTCTGAGTTACAGCACAATGGCACTAAATATACAGAACCAACTGATATTGCCAACATTCTGGCAGATAGTTCAGTGCTAACTTTACCCCCCCCCCATCCCCTAAAGGGCCCATCTCTATACCGGAAGAATGCAAAGTTCCTGTAATCACGGCTGCACAGGTAAAAACCACACTCTCCAAAGCCAAGAAGACAGCACCCATGGCACCTGACAACATCCTAGGTTGCGTTCTACATGAACTACAGAATGAACTGGCACCCCACCTAAGCACCATGTTCAATCATAGCCTCACCTCAGGCTTTCTGCCCACTGAATGGTGCACAGTGATGGTTATTCCACTCCACAAAGGGGGAGCCACCACAGACCCCAGGAACTACCGCCCCATTAGCCTAACGAACCTAGTCTGCAAGGCCATGGAAGGTATCATCATGGAACTTATAAACAAAGAAAATGATAATCTCCAAACTCTGGCCCCCACCCAGTTCGGATTTGTATAAGGCAGATCATATCTTCTAAACCTGACTGACTTCTTTGAAGCAGTCACCAAAGCCATAGAAGAGGGTAAGGTGGTTCACACGGCCTATCTAGATCGTGCCAAGGCTTTTGACACCATCCCCCACTCTGGAATTATAGATAAACTCACTAAACTAGGTATAAATCCTTATGTCACAAGATGGGTTGCCAGCTGGCTCACTGACAGAACCCACACTGTGAAAGTAGCAGACTCCAAATCTGACTTCAGACCAGTGACAAGTGGAGTACCACAAGGTTCAGTCCTGGGTCCTCTCCTGTTTGGTATCTACTTTTCTATAGTACAGGCTAACACAGAAGGTCTTTGGCTAACGAAGTTCACAGATGACTGCAAACTAGGAGCCATAATTGAAACTCCTAATGATGTGGACATCCTACAAAAGGACCTCACTTAGACAGATGCCTGGTGTCAAAGCCATGGCCTCACACTCAATGCCAAAAAGTGCATTGTCATACACTTTGGTAAAAACTCTGTACCCATGAGCTACCACATAGGTGGTAGTCTACTTAACACTGAAAGTGTGATAAGAGACCTTGGGACACAGGTGGACAGTAGTTTCTCCTTTGATAATCACATCACCACAGTAGTCAGGAAATCCTTCTACATGGCACACCTCATCACAAAAGGTTTCTCATCCAGGAAAAAGAGCTCATTGTTCCCCTCTACTCGTCACTCATTAGACCCATTATAGAGGACAACGCTCCTTTTGGTATGTACCTCACAAGACATCTACAACATCTGGAAAGGCTGCAGAAATACCTCACAAAGAGGATTACCAGCCTCAAACAGATGCCCTATGCAGATCGTCTCAAAAAACTCCAGCTTTACTCCTCGCATATCGCCTACTCAGAGGTGATCTCTGCTTAACATACAAAGCTATGTCAAACCCAGAGCTATTGGACATGCTCCACTTAAAGAAATATCAGTCCCTCTGAGCTACATTCTCTAGGACCTAAACCCTGTCACCACAATAAACAGAACATGCTGGAGGGATAGATTCCTGTCCCAGAGATTTCCCATACTGCGGAACAAACTACCTATCTATATCAAACAAAGCTCCTCATTAGCACTCAAAAATCTTAATGACTGGATGGGAAATAGGAAATTCACCCCAGGGATCACCTCTGTGGCTCTGCTTGACAGGGCCACAGGAAAATAATTTTCTTGGGTGGCGAAAACCAGGGTACCTTTTTGGCTAGGCTTGTATAGGCCCTAGGGCCGATAGCCTAGTACCTACCTATGAACCTATGAACCTATGGATGAGGATGGAGGCTACAAAGGAGAAATGTTTAAAGAAGCATGGATCAGCAAAAGGCTACCATTACCAGCACAGCAGTAATTGGTCAAATAGCAAATTTACAAACCCACTATTAATTATTTCAATAAGTTTCGTTCCTAGGTTGACAATCAAGCTCTGGTGCATCATATTTATTGTGTGAGTAGCACTGGTAATAGTTTCACACATTGAGTCACATGTTATTGTTATGATATGCTAATGAGCTTCATCCTGTAGTGCATGGTTTGAATCCCTGAGCCTCTGTTTGCCTGCTGTGTGACTCTGAGTAGGTCACGTAAACAGACAGTACTCCTGGATCACCCATGAAAAGAGGTTTTTGTCTACTGGATTTAACAGACTGATGATGAATGAAAAAAAAAAATACAACATTCAACAGATTTTGCAGAGCTCAGCTGATAGTAGAAACTATTATGAGCAGACCTCGAGTTATACTGCAAAAAAAGGATGATACAATCAGTGAAGGAACCAGATGGCAAAACATATGTAGACATACATCTTGTGTTTGAAAAAAAAAACAGAATCAGAACCAGTCACTAGAATGCAAACAAGCAGCTTAAAATAAATGCAGTGTAAACTCAGTGATATACATAAAGAGTATCAAACCGCATTTGAACAAAGCATTAAATGTAAGTAGTACAATCTGCAATTACAGTTGTGACCAGTTAATGTAAATAGAGGAGAAAGGCCTAGTTATGTGTGAGTAAATTCAACAGTGTACTATTTAATCCAGCCAATCAATGGCACACAGGTTATTCACAGATGCAACAGCTGTAGTAAAATGCAGGAAAATGCAGTAAAAATCAAGAATATTCTTGCAGCACTAGATGTCATTCTTAGCTTATCTGCAGTAGTCAGCCATCGTATTATTATTCCTAGTACCATGAGTAAGAGTAAGATATAGATTTCTAATAGAATCTGGTACCAAACTTTAACTTCAATGCAGAACATTCTCTATGTAAGACTGAAGGACAGATCAGTACAGATTTATTCTTCAGAATAATTATTATAGTTAATATGATACGCAGTGAAGTTCCCACTAAGTATAGGCAATGTGTTAAGTCAGATGTGTTATAGTATAATTCAGAATGAATCTATAGATCATTTTTGATCGATTATTAGCTACAGAGCATTATATTTCATGCAACAATGCTTTGTTTTGCTTACTTTTGAGTTATTCTGCTTTTTTGCTGAGGAAGTAAATTAATGACATTTAGCTGCCATTTTTTAAACAATGCCCAGTAGCTTAATTAGTACAACTGGCTAAAGCAGATTAGTGAACAAGGCATTAGTAGAGAAGGTTGGTTAATGTAGTCACAACAAGCATAGTAAAATGCAAAGGTTCAATAAAAAAGGACATATCTGCACGAGTAAAAGTATGCAATGCAAAGTGCTTGGGTAGTGTTAATAGACTTCTACTTTGTTAAATGATCACAGTTAAAGATCATTAAAGGAAGAATTCAGAATGTATCTTTAAACAAACTGTCCTCAATAGTCTCATTTGATGCAAATGGGAATGATGAAAGCTTTATCTCAAATTTCCAAATGGCAGACACAGTACAGATGCACTCCTGCACAGGTACAGATATATACCCAGACTTTGTTAATTACAGTATTCATTCCAGTGGCATGCCAGTTATACCTTTTCTAATGACTAGATTGCTTTTGCACAGTTAATAAAGTTATCAGACAAAGAATGATGTTTATAGTCTCCAGCTATGTACAATGCATGCTCACTGAAGTATTTTAAGGCTGAGCAGTGGAGTCAGGTCATCAAACACTGCAATATGGAGTAGAGTCAGATTTCCGGGCATGTGCTTAACACTTCACAGCTTTCCTAAGTGTGCAGGACTGGGATCAAAGCCAACAGATGGACTTGCCAGTGACACAGTTCACAACATTCATATCACTCTCTTCCCAACAGGAGAACACAGGATGAGCTCAGCAAATGGCCATCAGGATGAGTTTGAAACCTAGCAGCTAGTCCAACAATACACATATAGTTCAAGTTATTCTGTAGTGACCCAAGAAAGCCCTACCTCAGATGGCTTACAGCATGGAGCAAAACAAGGTATGTGACTCAGCAACAGCAGAAGGCAACATGTTAGATGTCCTAGTAGCAGATACTGTACAGCAATACTACTGTGTATCTGCAGGTCTACATGTAAGTTTCACGAATTACTTTCTTTAGTTTTAGTGGCATTGCTGTTGTAACATTCACAGCAGTTGGTGAAGTTGTGTTAGAGCAGTGGTGCTTATAGTCTACAAAGGTATACAATGTGACACTTTCTGATGTACCCTTAGGCAGAAGTAAACTTACAGACATTGAAACTTGGCATAGAAGATGACTTCTAAACACCAGTAAAGCAATATTCAGCTCCTACCAAGTAATGACGACCATGGCTCATATCCAGCAGAGTGATTCCAAATGGCAAAGCTGGTAGAGCTCTTATGTCTCACACACAGGTAGGCCAGTACAGGGAGAGGTATTCAGTGGATGGATGCCTGCATGGAATTTAAAGGACCTTACACACAGATAATGATGATAAAGTTACTTAATGCACTGGGAAATAAATTATATGGCAGGTATAAATGGACACTGATTTTCCAATTATATGAGAAGATATAAAATTCTGGAATTTGGAGAGTATGGCTACAGACAAAATAGGAGATTTAATTGAATTTGAAATGTCATGCCTAAACACATATTCACATTGCTTATATTTCTTAAATTTATTGTGGCACTATCAGTTTGCTTTATTATGTTTGTTGTATTTAGAATATGTTTTAAGTTAAAATGCCTTAAAAATTTAGAACAGAATCATGGCAACAATCAGAAATTATTCTTAAAAGTCATTAGTATAGTCCTATAATTTCATCTCATGTAAACAAAATGTATTTTTAAGAACTATAAATCTGTATTTCAGCAAATATGTCTTCAGGCTTCAGAAATGCGACAAAGGAAAGTAAGTATGAAATCTAAACAAAAGATGACAAATTGTGACAGTAATGTTTTTAGCAGAATACCTTTTAACTGAAACAACTGGGAATGGTGTAAAGTTTTAGAAAGATAAAGGTCACGCATATGAGATTTGAGCTGACAACGCAATTACAAAATATAATCTGTGGAGTAATTGCTGGCTTGGAAAAAAGTTTTTCAGCATGCTTTTGGACAATTTTAAGATGAGGTGCAAAATATAGCCAGAGGTTTTGGAGCAAGTGATACAATGACCTCTGTTGCTTTACAAGGCTATGCTAATAAAATAGGAGTCATAAAATGAATGAAGTAATGCAGCAGTTAATCACAAAAATAGAAGCGTAAGGAGACTTCTCAATAAAATAAATTAAGATTACGAATTGCTAAATGTGTGACCTATAAATATCATCCTTCTGTTGTGAAAAGTGTGAGTCTTTTTTGACATTGGTCAATGTTGTAGAATCTTTTTTAAAAGTAAAATAAATGAAGTAAGCTCATTGGTAGTTTCAGACAGTAAATTAAAAAGTGTTACTGCTTGATCAGACTATGGTCCTTTTATTAGGCCATGAAAAGTGTGAAGGTTTTCCATACAGATAATTATGGCAGTACAAGTTCCTTATGCTTTCTTGTCATATTTGCACATATTAATAGGTGCTTTGATAAGCAGGTTTTGAGACAAAATGATGTGTAACAGGGATGTAGTTTAATATCCCCACTTTTGTATTATTCTTAAATATAAATATTATTTATTTGTTAACTGGGATGGAGCAGTGATCCATACTCAGTCCAGAAGCACTAACTGGTTTCTGAGAGCATCAAACCCTGAACCAGATAAAGCAGCTCATAAAATAATAATCTGTGCTATATGTCAGACACTACTACGACGTAAAAAGTGATTTGCGATTTCTGAAATTCTGTTCTTATTTATCTTAGTTTTATTTCTTCTTCCATTCTCCACAATGAAATCTCAAAAGAGATTTACATTCCATTTCTGGCATTCTTCCACATCCTGACTGGAAGGCATATCTTTTTTTGTTTTTACATGCTTTTTCTTCCCATTTTCAGATGACCATCAGCTTGCCCCATAATTTTAGTGACTTCTATTACTGTGAGAGACCATCATCTAGGTAGCAATCAGAGTCATCTGCATAGTCATACTCCCAAAATGTCCCCCAGAAGCTTGAATAGATGGCAGTTTCACAATGCAGGCCCCTTTAGCAGGCATGTTTCCATAAAAAGCAGTGTCTAAGAATTATCCATGAGCACTGCCTGACGAGCACCCATTCCTAGCCATTTTGTTGCTCTTACCAGTACACTGACTCTCTGTCAGGTCTCAGCCTTCAGTGGACTGAGTTGATGTTCCTCTACCCCCAAGATGGCTGAGGTAGCATCAGCCAGTTTTTCTTCAGCCAGGGTCACTAGTCAGTCCAGAGTCTTCTGGGTCACAGGCAGGACTTTATGCATTTGTGCCATGGAACTTGTTCACCATTGGTTAGCAATTTAAATTTTTCCCTCAGATTTAGTCATTTCATGAGTAGAATTCTATTGAGCTGCAATTTCACTCGAGTTACAACAGCTTAATTAAACATGCCTCAGAAGAAAGATGAAGCAACTGAAGGGGCGGGCTTTAGAGCTTCTCCTGTATATCGAATTCACCTCTACATTATCAGTGATTTGTTATACTCCATTGTTACATAATGAGGCATTCAGATTTGTAAACACCACAGAGTCCAGTCCTGAGTTCCTAATTCTGGTCATCGTGTAAAGTTTGCATGCTCTGCCATGTCAGTGTACTTTTTTTTTTTACTCCAGTATCTTCCCACTTCCCAAAGACATAGATGTTATTTAAAAACAATATAACTGACATGTATATTACATTAGCCTTTCCTTGTAGCCCGTATTAAAGTTGAAATGGATAGAAAAGTACCCGTTCCCTTGCCAAATTAAGATATAAATACATTAAAAGTAATTCAGAAAAAATGTGTGCCCTACAAGAGATCAGCACTGATTAGATATTGTAGTGCTTAGATTTATAAACTCAGTGTATCCCACCTATTATGGCAGCACACAGACCCTGCGTGAGAAACTCTGCTCAAGTATTATGCAAGAGTGTAAATGCAGATGTGAAGGCATTTAATGTTAAAGTTAACACTGTACTGTGTTTCTATTATCATGCTGTTCAATGTTACATCAATATATATTTTGAGCAAAATCAGCTTTCAGTATCAAAATTCCCCACAACTCATGCAGTTAACAATAGATCCTACTATCTCATTAGGACTCTTAATGACTTAATGACTTTAACTTAAAAAAAAATAGATGCAAAATGACTGTGTATTCCACCTCAAACCACTTATCTTCAGATGCTAGAAAGCTGCTTGCAAAAATATACTCATACCAAAATTGAGGATGCCTCCCATGTTATTATCCTACATATAAGCTATTTAAACAACCCTAAAATAAAGTTGTATATTTATTATTCTATCCCATTGGTTAAAGTATCACTGCACCGCACTCCGTAGAACCAAATTGTTACTTGTTAAGCATGTGCCAGTATCATTAACTTCTCCTCGACTTAAAATTCTGCATAGTGACTTCTTCCTTCTCTCAAAAGTAAACTTCAGATAAAGTATTCCTGCTACAACCTTCATAACTAAGGTGCCAAATGATGTTTGGCAGCTAACATAGAGGATTAGGGTCATATAATATTAACAAGCTACTTTCTGTAGCCCATGGATTAGTCCACTCAGCCTCTGTGTGCCTCTGAGCAAGTTACTTAACCAGACAGTGTTTTATGGAAACTAAAAAATTGAGCCAGGCTCCTCAGTGGTTTCCTGGACCTTGTGCCTAGCAACTACCTATGAACATGTGGACTTTACTCCTTGGCCCATTTTCCATTTTGTAGAGCTCTAGATAAAACATGTTTCAGTAGGATTACTCCTGTTATCTGGAACCATCATTTTACGCAGCTTCAGAAAAATCATTAACTATAAACTGCTCCACTGCAAGAGGCACATGAATTTAGCTGCTTTATAGGCTAAAGATGAAAAGGCACCTTCACAGCTTATTTATCCAGCTTCTACCTCAAATATGCATTCTATTCTGTAAATAGTTATTCCTAGCTTTTATTGCTGCCAGTTTTTTCTTTGCCATCTAGCAGTCATCTCATACAACTTTTACTTACTATCCCATTAATTCCCTAACCCTTGGCATCTTTTATTACAGATACAAGAAAGCAAGAGGTGGGAAATGCATATCTCATCCAATGCAAATCTAATGAAGCATGATCCTGCATTCAAATTCTTACTGCCCTGACTTCTGAAAAATGATTTCACACTTATTTGCAGCTTCACTTCTTAAGAAAAAAAAAAGTCTTCAGAGACCTACAAAGTCTAAAGCTACAATCGTTTACACTTATGTTGCAGTGTTACTATCAGAATGTCTGATTTGTTTTTTATTTATTGTTTAACTTCAGGTATTTTGTGGGTACAATTAATGCAGTCTTTATTCGTAAGCTTCCACCTCAACATTAAAGTACTCTGATACAACTTCTAACAGCTCTCAAGGAAGGCTTATAGGCATCTGCAGTGCTAGCAATATGCCTAAAATAGTAACTCTAGTACCTTTTCCTCATCTGCAGTGCTAACAGTATATCTAAAATATTATTTCTACTACCTTTTCCAGTATTATTTGAATGATAAATTATTCGATCTTTAAAGTAACATCAATTGTCCAGCACAAAAACTAGAGCATTCAGTACAGCAGACTTAATACATAACATTGCATATGTTACTACCTGTTTGCTGCAGAAAGTATAATTTTCACTTAATATATATATTTAGAATAGATATATATTGCCAAAATTGCAATGTGTATGAGAACTTTCATAATATAGATACATATTAGCCTGCATATGCTTTATAAATGCTTTCATTTCTAATTCATGTATTTTTTTAGAAACTGTAACATCCAAAAAAATAAATCTTAATTTCCCTTTGCCACTTTTTAAAATCAAAGAACATAAAATCCATGGTATTATTAATGTAGTAAATTAACCTAATCAAATCTAGTTTTGAACCTTTCCATTAAAAGAACACATGTTGTGGGATTTGAAAGACTTATCACAGGGTGGAAGCATTATCTCAGGTTTCCACATCACAGTAAGATTTTGCAAGTCTTATACTGGACTGATACTAGGTTTCCCCCTCACAGGTATCGTAGCAAAGAAAGTGGTCTCATGTGTAAAGCTACAAGCTAATGAGGTACTCCATGGTTATTTGTGTGCTCAGCTGGTCATAGAGCACACTTCACTCGTCCAAGCAATCCAAAGAATCATTGCTGATTCTAGCAGGAAAAAGTAGTCACCAACTTTTAAAGGCAGGCACCCATTCACTTTTAAGGGAGTACTTGTGCTACAGGTAAGTCCTGTGAAGCCATGAGAGTGTGTCAGCGTGTTTGTAGTGGCATGAATGAAGCTAAATAAGTGTGTGTGTGTGTGTGTGTGTGTGTGTGTGTGTGTGTGTGTGTGTGTGTGTGTGTGTGTGTGTGTGTGTGTGTGTGTGTGTGTCCTCCCATTTACTTGGACAGGAGATGTTAAGGCTGAACTTCCTTATATTAAGAATGAGCTCCCATATTTCGCTGATGTCTGTGGGTTCAGTCCTCCCATGTGTATTCTGATAATTTTCCTGTTGAGGTGTCTGTGTCATTTTACTAAGTACAGCATTAGATGTAAGAAATATGTATGAGCAACAGTTTTGGTCTGGATGAATATTTGTGTCATGGAAATCATTGTCATTACACTTGTTTCTTTCACTCATAACCTGTGAAGGACGTGTATATATGAACAGCATTTTTCATTGTACATGTACATGTGTCTCAGACATCCCATTAGCTTGTCTTGTCAACAGACCTGTGTAGATTTGCATAGATAGCTCATTCCAGTAATTCTCTTTCTTTTCCCATCGAGATGTTGATGAACGTGGGTTCAGGTTTCCCCTCTTATTTGTCTATGCTAACAGCCTTGTTAAACTTGCTGTTAACTCAAGTACATTAAATGTAACTTAAGCATAACACAAATGCATATCAGCTTTATTTTTCATTGTATTTGTATTTCTTTCTCCCCAACCCTTTTTGTCACTATCCTTTCTGTTACATACATTTATTTTGTTTAATATTTTCTTTCTATTTAGTTTACTATTATATTACATAAGCATCAAGACATGCTCTCATCCCTCATTTAAGCCCTGTCATCCCCCTACAGCTGACAGACACAGCTCTACCACCACCACCAACCCCAGAGGTACCCAACACATCTGGGCCTCAGCCTGCCGCAGTCAACTCCACACCTCCTACCCTACCTGCTACGCCCAATACAGGTATTCCTGCTGGGGTTGTTGTATCGAATGGTAGCAGTACCTTTGGAGGTGACAACTTTGTCACCCATTGGAGACTGGCAGACATTGTGGAGGAGATAAGTGACAGGACATTAGAAGCCTAAGTCCTCTAGTGACTCACTGAGTTGCGTCCCTGGCCCACAGTCTCCTTTATCTGAGAAAGGACTTAGTGGTGATGGTACCTTGGATGGTAAGTAACCTCTGACTGGATCTTCACTGGAAGGAGCTGCTGCACTGCTGTGGAATCCCATTATAGCCTTGATCCTGGTGTCCCCCTCCCTTTTGTATCAGAACTAACCCCTGCTGATTGTACAGTCCTCAGCTCGATTCAACACCATCTCCCCTTTGTCTTTCTAATGTCTTCTTCAGCATTGTGCTCCTCCACTGTCATTGTGTTACCACATACCCTGTTAGTCTTGTCTTTCTTCCCCTACAACCAATCCTGATCCTATTACCTTCCTCTTATGTTCTTCCCCAACTTATCTTTTCTTTATGCTAGAAAAATGAACACTTCTCTCACAAAAAATAAATCCCCCACTTTCCCTACCTCCCTAATTTCATTTCATTTTTGCTCACTATCTGTTCTAAGCACTGCTTGTTTCCCATTTTCACCTCTTTCCTATACTTCCATTTCCACCCTTTAATCTGGTCAAAAATTAGATAAAGACACCTCACACATGGCCATGTAGGGCTTCCAAATCCTGTAACTTTTGTGATTATACTGTGAGTGGCTGGTCACATAGAGGGCGGTCCTCTCCATATACAATGTATAAGCACTGACACTGCTCATCATAATAGCAATGAGATAGACCACCATATTTCACACCTTCGGCTCTTATTTACAATCACTGTCATGCACTACTTATAAAGGCCTTTCCCAGTACTGGTTGTACACATGAGCTGAGCATTGTTGTGTAACATTTGTCACAAATGAATTTGGTTATGACCACTAAGTTTTGAGTACTTCTATTTCAAAACCATTATACTGCCACCTATGCTTGTGAATAATGAATTAGATTCCAAAGGTGGTCTCCAGAGGTAACATTGTTCAAAATGTCATTCTTTCATTCTGCAAGTGCATGATACACATTTACTGTCTTGTTCTCAGATAGCCTTGCTATGATCACTGCTGAGCTCAGCCTATAAATAAAGTGTTCTACACAATACAAATGATTAAGATTATGGGTTCAAGTCCCCTCAGAGGTGTATGTTTTTTTTTCCTCTTTCAATGGTTCATAGGTTCATAGGATGTTACTAGGCTAGTGACCCAAGGGTCTTTACAAGCCTAACCATTAAATCACAATATAATAATGGATGAGAGATATCATCTATGCCCAGCATTTTTCTAGCAAGGACTACCCATGTCTGGGAGAGAAGCCAGGCAATCCTTGGCAGACATTTACAGTTTCCCATCCAGTCATCCAGGTTACACTTAAACAGGGACATTTTTTTGCCTGACTGCAGGTCTATATCAACCTGTAAATTAAATACTTTGAGCACTAACAATGATGAAGACTGTGGGTTCAAGTCCCCTCAGGTTTGGATGCTTTTTTGTCTCTTTTGTTCTCCAAGAGTGGGACATACAAATGCCGTATGCTTCCTTAATGTCATTTGGTCTGTTTATAACTGAACTGCCTTCACAAAACATGTTTTAAAAGTTGTGGGTTCAAATCTCATAGGGGTGTATAAAGCCAGATCATTGTTAAAGATGGGTGGTTGTTTCCTGACCTGTACAGTATACTACAACTAGAGTGGGTCAAACACTGATAATGCTTTGCCTGAATTTGGTCAGTGTATTTTCACTTTTGTCTCCCTCAGCTTTGTATATGTTCTTTTATTTTTTCTGTTCATTTGTTTGACATTTATCCAGACTGGAAACTCTGCCACTATCTAGACCTGTCATACAACCACCAGTGGCTCCTGCATCACCACCAGCAACAACACTGCCAATGATGTCTCCAGTTGACACACTCATCTCCACACTCCCCCCAGGCAACACCACTGTCTTTACTCTGTCTGTGATTACCCCTTCTCCACTGCCTTCCACATCCGTGAATATGTCACAATCTCCCTTCACAGTTCTGTCCATGCTATATTTGTATGTGTTGATCTGCTACCTACTCTAACCATCCTAGCTTCAGCTTAATTCAATTACTACCTTCCATACATTATCTTTTCTGCATAGTTGTATCACTGGGTCAAAAAAATAGGTCAGCACAAAAGCCTTGTGACCCAGTAGAGCTGCTACATAACATCTTTCTTTACCTGTATCTTTGTGAACAAGATCATGCTGAGAAACTTTAAGGCTGGAGCTTGATGCACAAGCATTGCTGCTGCTCATACTTCCCTGTAACCACACCATTCTTGTACATGTCCATTGCACAGTCCTTTCTGTGAGTATTTAATGAGATGCTCTTTGTCCATACTTACTTGGCTGCATTCACTGTTAATAAACATGGGGGCTCATTGTGCACTCAGTAAGCAGTGGAGGTCAGCCACTAGCCACAGGCATCGCAACATTATTCCTGAACCCCAGGGCATGTTGGCTAAATTCTTATTCTGAAAATGTGTAACATTAAAACCTTGATTATTTTTATAATAAAACTATCTTTTAAAAACTTAGTTATTTAGTTATCGTCAAGTGTTGCTCATAAGAATCAATAGGACTTAATATGCCTCCGGTTTTGATTTATGTAAATAAAACTCTACAGCTTTTGTGACAGCTGAAATAATGTATTAATTTGTTAAGCAGGTATATGAACTAATCATCTTGGACTCATTTCAGCCTTGACCTGGGCCACAAGGGTAATGATAAATGAAATATGCAAGGAAAATTAAGGGGAGCCACTCAATAATCATATTTATTACTGGACAAGACCCACTGGGGCACAAGAAAAATATGCAAACCCCACAGAGTGATCAGAGACCTCCCTGACCTTGCAGCTGTCAGACAGTTATAAATCACTTATAGTGTTTACCAATTAATTTCATGTTTTAGCATGATGTTTCAGATTCTGAATGTTTTAATATAATCAAGTATAGCCCATGATGACCAGTTTCTGATTTAGCTCTTTCTGCCCTTTAATAAATTAGGTCAGCTTGGGCATTTGCTGGCATTTTTAAAACTGGCCTACACAGGAGAATCCATTCAACTGCTAAATATGCTTCAGATGAATTTTCTAATACGGAATTATTTTCAAATCCTCTAATTTTTATTCCAAGTCATTAACAGATATAATAACATTAATTCGTTGTAGGTAGGTGGGGACAGTGTATTTTGTTGACTAAAATACAAATCCTAGCCATTATTTCAAAAATAGTAGACATCTCTAACAGATATAGATATATATATATATATATATATATATATATATATAAACACTTCACAATGCAGAATTTCCGAAAGATCGAATTTCATATGGCCGAGACAATATGATTGAAGTTTTGGAATCTCGACATTGTGAACGGAGATCTGCATACAGTGCGGAATGGGAGATTTCCCTTTTCCTCACTGTAGTGAGATCTCGGAGTTGGTATATTTAAGTAGCGGGGGTGTGAGGGTGCAAGAGGGCTTACCCCCCCTGCAATAATTGTGAGAAAGTTTTGTTTTTTGTTTTTGTGGATTTATTTTACAATGCTGAAGTTCCAAAAGTTCAATCATATGGTCTTGGCCATATGAAATTATATCTTAAAGAAATTCGGCATTGTGAAGTATGTATATAAATATATTTTTATATATATATATATATATATATATATATATATATATATATATATATATGTGTGTGTGTGTGTGTGTGTGTGTGTGTGTGTATGTGTGTGTGTGTGTAGATAGATTCTTACCACAACCTGAATTTCTTTATTTGTGCCATTGCTGGAGCCTCTTTGTTAGCATCATCATGTGCTTCAACCTGAATAACACAACAGAGCAAATCTCAGTTGATAGTGGCACCAGTGAGTTCTTTCCATACTAAATCAAGTAGAATAAATAATGCAACAAAAATGCAAAACAGAAGATAACAGTGAGCATGAAACAATAATAAAAAAACAACACCTCATTATACAAATCATTTAATGGCAGCACTGTATTAATACACCATTACAACAAGAATAAAATGCACATCAATTTATTTAAAATCATCAGACTAATTACATTTCCACAAAATGACCCCTGTAGACTATCTTGTTTTAAACAATTAGTTAACACATGTTTTTTAGCAAGGGTTGCAAGGTACCCCAAGGTTCTTCCACAAATTTCTGTTAATTTCAAAAGTAAGACTGGCTTATATTAGTGGAAGAAGAATTATGACAATTTCTCTCTATATCACATTTGTGGATTCAGCATCTGTGCAGAAGCTTTTAGTCACAAATTTCACATCAACAGCAGAACTGATACATGAATTTCACAATTCTGTTTCCATTCTCTTGGCAAATTTGGAGTAACTTAAACACTATATTTCAATTGATTGATTGAGCTGATTATTTATTCATTCATTTTCTGATTATCCACTTAATCCAATTTTGGATCATGGGCAAAACAAATCCTATCCTGGCACTCACTGGCATAAGAGACAAAACCAGTCTTACTTGGGGTATTGGTCAATTTAATAAAACAAATTGCAGTGCTATTACCCTGTTTTGTTAATAATAACATATATGTAATCAAGTATTATTTTTCTGAGATCATTCTTCTATCCATTATTAAATGAGTTATATATATGGGTTCATTATAAAATTATATTATCACAGAAAGTAGAATGCAGGTGGTTGTTTAAATAATATTGATGTCTCCTGTAAGGTTCCAACACCACAAATAAATGAAAAAACACTGAATTAAGCATTCAGATATTTTGTCTCTAGAATTTTTTTAACAGAAGCATGCTCGTCCATGTGACACCCTTGCACTAGCCCAATAATCAAGGAATCTCAATCCCCACCACTGACAACAGTGAGGGACATACATATTAAAGAGATGACAAGTACACACACAGTAAAGTACAATTTTCCTTAAGACCACACAGAGATCACAGTCAGTCTGGGGTTGGGTTCTCCCTCTTTCTCCAGATCCCCAGTAAGACTCCCCACTGGCACAGCTATAGAGTTGAGTTCTTAGCCAAGGTTCCAAGCCAAGTCCTTCCAACAATCTCTCTGTTCAACCAGTGCTTTGTGTCCCTGCCCAGGTAGCTGATACGCACACACACACACACACACACACACACACACACACACACACACTTTGAGATTTAATTTATACACAAACACACACCTGGGAAAGGCTGGCACAGGTTTACTAGCTATGGCCCCTTCTGCCCAGACCATTAGGTAGTTATCACTGCCACCAGAACCCTTATCAGCTACTTTAAGGCCCTTTCTAAAGGGTGACCAATCCTACTGTGTACTGTTACTGTTATTCAAAAGGTAAGTGTGACCAAGAGCAAAGCTACTTAGGAGTGGCCTGTACAGTGTCACCAAATACATATGCTAGTACTCTCAGAGCTTAAATATGTCTCACAAATATCAGCTACAAAGATAGGTTTAAATAAATTTAATAATAAATAATAAAAGCATAAGACAATACTCAATCAACACAGTAACTACAGAGTTCAAAATCACAGGAAATACTTTAAACAACATTGCAGGACAGTCTCAAATAAATGCAGAAAATATCTAAACTATTCTTTACTATATTCCTATCTATATCTAAGAGATACGATCCCCTAAATAACTTACTTACAGAGCAAGGCAAATGCAGATGAGTGGATGTTCTTGCTAGGTCCAATACAAGATACAAAATACCCAGTCTCTCTCTAAGAGAGTTTTTAAATTAATAATAAACATTATTGCTGGGTCAGCCTGGATGACATCACTCTTTGTCACCTGCCTTCAGTTCCCAGGCTAACAAAAACTACCATCTCTGTATTAAAAATACATATCTCTCAGATGTTTGCCCAGAACTGGAAATTGTAAAACTATTAAACACTTTTACATTTGAAACCTAGTAATTCTTTCTGTTTCAAGACAATACAAAAACTTCTAGCTCTAGACATTGTGTCTGCTGCTGAGCTGAAATTGAGAGATAACACAATCATAAAACAATTTCAACTTATTTTCTTGAAGTTTTGTAAGTTAATTCTGTATGTTCCAGCTTCTACTATTAAAACATACATTTGCACAGGTATATAGGTTTATATACATTTTTGTTCTTTTCCAGTAGGGTACACTGTGGACACATCCTTGACGCTCAGTACTGTACAAACCCTGTTCAACACACACCTCTGCACCAGTAGTGTAATACATGCATAACATATAGTTCACTTACATTTGTAAGACAAGCAAATGAATCATATTAATATTGACAAATGACATATAATTATTTACAAAATTCCAGATAGCTGGGCTGGAAGTGTTACAATTCTCCCACCCACCCTGAAAACTCAAGCTAGTTTTTCAAGTGACCCTTGAGAAATGTTGCTTGAGAGGGTTAAGCCTGTCTGGAAATACCTTACCCCATTCCCTGTCTTGAGAGCCCATCTGCATTGGCATTGCTAGACCCACTGTGATGCTGCACTGTCATATCATATGCTTGCAACCTTAGGCTCCACCTTAGTAACTTGGCATTTTGCTGGTTGTCTCGATGTAGTCATGTTAAGAGATTGTGGTCTGTAACTACAGTGAATTTCCTTCCATACAAATAAGGCTGAAGTTTCTGCAGTGCCCTCACTATAGCTCGGCATTCCTTTTCTACAGCTACATAGCATTCCTCCCTGGGTTGAAGCCTATGACTGAGCTATACCACTGGGTACTCTTCTCCCTCTGAGGAAACCTGGCTATGTACACCCCCCACGCCATGGTTCTAAGCATCCACCTGTACAACAAATTCTAATCTGGAGTGGCTAACACAGGGGGTCCTCCCAAAGCTTATTTAAGCTTCTGGAACGCCTGCTCACATGCTGGTGTCCACACTACCTTACCTGGCTTGTTTTTCTTTATCAAGTCTGTGAGGGGAGCAGCTGTGGTACTATAATTGGGGACAAACTTTCTGTAGTATGCTGCTGTCCCTAAGAATGCCCTCACCTGTATTTTGGTAAACAGGGGCAGTCCATGCTTGAATGACTTCCACTTTGGTAGGTTCTGGCCTAAGCTTACTACACCCTACTCTATGTCCCAGGTTGGAGACCTCTGCAATACCCACCCGACATTTGCTGGGCTTAATGGTCAACCCTGCCCTCTGTATTTTGCTCAGCACCTAACTGACATGCTGAAGGTGCGTTTGCCATCAATGGCTGTAGATGGCAATATCATCTAGGTAAGCAAGGCAAAATCTCCTCCTCCTGCTAGGATATGATCTACCAGCCTCCGGAAAATTGCTGGGGCATTTTTCATCCCGAAGGGCATGTCCCTGAACTTATTCAAGTCAAAATGAGTCACCAAGGCTGACCTGTCTCTACCACTGGGAGTCAAGGGCACCTGCCAGTAACACTTGGTAAGATCAATAGTGGTAAGATACTTAGCCCCACCTAGCTGCTCTAGGGCTTCATCTGTCGTAGGCATGGGATAAGCATCTGACTCTGTGTGACTATTTCATTTCTTATAGTCCACACAGAACCTGGTGCTGCCATCCTTCTTTGGTACCAGCACCACTGGGAAGGCCCAGGGAATGCTGGACCCCTGAATTACTCCTAGTTCCAACATTTCCTACATCTCCTCCCTCAGAGTCTGTTTGACTCTCTCAAGCACCCTACAAGGGGTCTACTTAATAAGCCTTTGGGGTCCTGTATCCACATGGTGCTGCACCAGGTGGGTGCACCCTGGTTTTCCAATGAATATGTCCCCAACTCCTGTAACACTGCTTGAATTTCTCAGAACTGGGCCGAGCCTCACTGAGGAGATCAGTCACCAGATCCCCATCAGACTCCTCCTGCCATCCACTGCAAATACTCAGCACAAGAGGCTCCCTATCATGGTAAGGTTTCATCATGTTAACATCATACA
The DNA here is from genome assembly GCF_019279795.1 of Protopterus annectens. NCBI lineage: Eukaryota > Metazoa > Chordata > Ceratodontiformes > Protopteridae > Protopterus > Protopterus annectens. The sequence goes on from NC_056725.1 coordinate 1,411,904,744, forward strand.
ATTTGTGTCCCTGCCTCCTGCCTAGCAGTTCTATCATGTAGTTAACATCACTGACCCTCCTTACCACCTTGTAGGGTCCCTCCCAAGCTGCCTGCAGCTTGTTGTGTCTGACAAGAATGAGAACCATTACCTGCTGCCCTACAGCATACTCTCTAGCTCGAGCATCCCTGTCATACCAGACCTTTTTCTGCTGCTGGGCTTCTGCCAGGTTCTCCTAGGCCAAGCCCATGAGTTGCCTGAGCCTTGTCTTGAGGTTTAGAGCATTTGCTACAATAGACTACTTGTTGGATTTAAACTCACTCCCTCACTCATCTGGAATAAAATCTAGAAGTCTCCTCACCCTATGCCCCTACAACAACTCAAATGGTGAAAACCCTGTGGATTCCTGGGGCTCCTCTCTTTAGATAAATAACAGATGGGGCAAATATTTGTCCCACTCTGTCTTAAACTGGTCTGCAAATGTAGCATAGTCTTGAGTGTAGAGTTTAACATTTCAACAAGACCATTAGTCTGGGGATGGTAGGGGGTGGTCTTTAGGTGCTTCACCTCACAGTACTTCCTTACACAAGCCAGCAGGTCTGACATGAAATTAGCACCTCTGTCAGTCAGTATTTCTTTTGGGAAATATACCCTGCTTAAAATCTCTACCAAAGCATTTGCCAACTTTTCTGCCTCAATGGAGGACAGAGCCATTGCCTCTAGGTATCTGGTAGCATAATCTACTACCACTATGATATACTTTTTCCCTGTGGAACTTGGGGCACTCAGAGGCACCAAAATATCCATAGCTATCCTCTGAAATGGCCCTTCAATCACAGGCAAAGGAATCAAAGGAGCTTTTACCTTGTCTCCTGCTTTCCCTACCTTTTGGCACTGCTCACAGGTCCTATAGTACCCTGTTACATCACTGGAAATCCCAGGCCAATAAAATTTCTGTATAATACATCTCTTTGTATGTTTTATGACATTATGACCTGCAAAGGGAATATCATGGGCTATGGTTAGAAGTGCCAGACTTTAGGCTCTGAGCACTACCAACTTCTGTATTGTCTCATCTTCTAGCCCTCCCTCAGAGGTCCAGTCTCTATACAGTAACCCTTTGTCCCAGTACACAGATTCCCCCTTCCCTTGAGAATCAGGTGCCTCACTAGCTACCTCCCTCAGGTCTTGTAACATAGGGTCTGAGATCTGAGCCTGTCTCAACTCTCTCTTTGTAATCCTTCCCAGCTCCCCTTCCACAGGAGGTCTGGTATCCTCTGACAGCGGTGCCTCACTGTCAGCCTGGGTACTACTACTACTCACCGCTGCCCTTGCAATCACTCTGTCCAGGGGAACAGCAGTACCCACAAGCAGCTGTGGCTCACCTTCAGTCTCACTGCTACATGGTAGCTCCCTCCCTGAAGTAACCACCTCACCTGTCCTAGCTGCAAGTGAACAGTCTGTCTGGGTCTAACCTAGGCTGCCAGACCCACATGCTTGTCTCCAAGCCTGACTGCATGTAACTGCATGCACACCGGGTACTGCATTATCAAAATCATTCCCTATCAGGACATCTGTAGGGATATCCTCAAACACACTTACTTGATTCCTTCCTTTTCCACCCTCCCAGTCAAGGTGAACTGTAGTGAAAGGTATTTTGCAATGGGGTCCCCTCCTAAAGCACTGACTGGAGTAGACTTCCCAAGCAAGTAGTGCTCCTCTGTAACCATTGCAGGCTTCACAATGGTTAGGTCAGAGTCTGTGTTTCTGTTAGCCATGACCGCTTTCCCCATTCACTAAGATAGGCTATAACCTCTTGCAGTAGTTTGGTACCCTTGTTGTCTCGAGACAACTTACTGCTGGTATTTTGTCATTCCCACTTACTGGCTCTCCCACCTTTTGTTCTCCACCTTGCCTCTGCAAACATCTATATGCTACATGGCCTCACTGGTTGCAATTAAAACATTTAACCCTTGGTCCTGGATGTGTAACTAGACTAGTGACTTTCCATGTTACTGGCAGACTCTGTTGGGGCAGTCTGGGCTGCCCACCATGTGTGGGTTCCTTTAGACCCATGAGTAGCACTGGCTGTCCCTTTCCTGTGCAGTGATGCCCTGCTTCCTAGGTATATGTCTCCCTTCTTCCCCAACTCATCTACAGTAGTTCATTGTCTATCAGCTAACCAGATTTTCATGTCTTCAGGCAAAGTGCTAAGGGCTTGTTCCCTCACCAAATGGTCTGCCAGTCCTTAAAAGTGGTGACCTGATATCCACTCACCCACCTATGAAAATAAGTCTTAGTTCAGCAACATTTTCACACACACTTTCATCTGCCTTGTGTCTTTGCTCACAAAACTTTTTCCTATTAGCTTCAGGTGTTAAAACATTCTAAAAGACAGTTCATTACAACATTATAATCTAAACAATCAGCATCAGACAGTTTTGAAATTACAGTTACAGCTTTACCATGGAGTAAGGGAGTCAGGAACCATACCCAGAACCCTCGGTCAACATTATACTGTTTACATACCCTCTCAGACATATGAATGAAACTATCAAAATTATCTCCTTCTATAAATTGTGGAAGAAATTTACTGACCTTTGTTGCTTCTGATGTTCAGTTACTCCCTTCCCTATTACTTCTATGACTCTGGTGAAGCGTCAGCATCTCCTTTTCATGTTGCCTCTGCCTCTCCTTCTCCTCAGCTTCCAGGCATCGCAGTTTCTCATTTTCCTCAGCCTTCAGACATTGCAGTTTCTCATTTTACTCAGTCTCTAGATCAGTCTCTAGATGCATCAGTCTCTCTGCTGCCTCAATTTCCAAATGCTTGGCCTCTAGTTCAAGTCTCTTTAACTCCAGATGAATTTTTAAATCCTCTGTGGAAAGGTTAAGCTGTACATTTTCTGAGAGTTATACATCTCCACGGCTAGTCTGATTATCCTCCTGGTTGCTATTCTGTGATGCAGCTGTGACTAAAGCTGCAATCATGTTTGCTTTAGTCAGGCTGGCATGCACCTGTCCTTTATCCTGGCATATTTCAGCCAACTGGGTCCTTATCAGCTTGCCATACTTCTCTGCTGACATGCTTGCTTGCTCTCCCAGACTAATAAAAAAATAAAACAATTGTGATATGAACTCTGAATGTTTACTACATGGCTGACTGAGAGTGCAATCACCTTCAGTGACCACTGTACACAGGCTAAAGGAATTCAATATCTACACCATTACAAGCCAATGAATATGTGATGTGGCTAACTCACCACTGTCAACCAATCAATATGTGATGTGGATATCTCACCACTGTCCACCAATTAATATGTTACACCCTCTTCACTGGCCCAGTAATCAAGGAGCCTCAATCCTCACCAATGTCAGCAATGAGGGATGTACACAATGGGAGGATTACAAGTATATATACAGTAAAGTACAATTTCCCTTAAGAGCATACAAAGATCACAGTCAGTCTGGGGTTGGTTTCTCCCTCTTTCTCCAGATCCCCAAAAAGACTCCCCAGTGGCACAGCTATAGAATTGAGTCCTTAACCAGGGTTCCAAGCCAAGTCCTCCCAACACTCTGTCTGTCCAACAAGTTCTTCATGTCCCTGCCTGAGTAGCTCACACACACACACACACACACACATACACACACACACACACACACACACACACACACACACACACACACACACACACACACACACACTCACACACACACACACACACACACACATTGAGATTTGATTTATACATAGACACACACCTGGGAAAGGCTGTCACAGGTTTACTAGCTATGCCCCCTTCTGCCCAGACCATAAGGTAGTTATCACTGCCACCAGAACCCCTTATCGGATACTTTAAGGCCCTCCCCAAAGGGTGACCAATCCTACTGTGTAATGTTGCTATTATCCAAAAGGTAAATGTGACCAAGAGCAATGCTATTTAGGAGTGACCTGTACAGTATCACCAAATACATATGCAAGTACTCTAAGAGCTTAAATATGTCTCACAAATATTAGCCACAAAGATAGGATTAAATATATTTAATAATAAATAATAAAACAATAAGACAAAACTCAATGAACACAGTAACTACAGAGGTCAAAATCACAGGAAATATTTTAAAACAACATTGCAGGACAGTCTCAAATAAATACAAAAAAACATCTAAACCAATCTTTACTATATTCCTGTCTATATCTAAGAGATACGATGACCTAAATAACTTACTTACAGAGCAAGGCAAAAGCAGATGAGTGGATGTTCTTGCTAGGTCCAAGACAGGATACAAAATGCCCAGTATCTCTCTGAGAGAGTTTTTAAATTAGTAATAAACCTTACTGCTGGGTCAGCCTGGATTACATCACTCTTTGGCACCTGCCTTCAGTTCCTAGGCTAACAGAAGCTAACATATCTGTGTTAAAAGTACATATTTCCCAGATATTTGCCCAGAACTGGAAGTCATAAAACAATTAAACACTTGTGCATTTGAAACCTAGTAATTATTTCTGTTTCAAGACAATACAAAAACTTCTAGCTCTAGACATTATGTCTGCTGCTGAGCTGAAACTGAGAGATAACACAATTGAAAATAATTTCAACTTATTTTCTTGAAGTTCTTTAAGTTAAATCTGTATGTTTCAGCTTCTCCTATTAAAACATACATTTGCAAAGGTATATAATTTATAAACATTTCTGTTCTTTTCCATTAGAGTACACTGTGGATACATCCTTGAATCACAGTACTGTACAAACCCTATTCAACACACACTTCTGCACCAGTAGTTTAATATACACATAACATATCCCCGGATTTACTATTCTTCAGTGCAGGACTAATGTAGTCCTGCACGGAAGTGGTCATTTAGGAGTAGGACGGCAGTGTGCTATGCATATTAATGAAGGCGCGCTGCCTGAGCTCCTAATCTTTCATGGAGCATGTAAGAGTGCAGGGGCATGTCTGAGAGCAGAGCTCTCAGAATATACACACCCCCCTGCAATAAAGAACAGCAGAAAGGCCAAATAAATGAGCAAAACCGCTCATACGTGTCTGCATATCCTCAGCTACATTCCTGCAAATATACAACAGCAAGTAAATATAAATAAAATGAACAAATTCTTTTTTTTTTAAATCCAATTAAAGCTAACCATAGGTGCACGGGTGTGCCCATCACTTAGCTATGGTTAATGCAGCTTAAATGGCTGAAGAGGATAACAAGGAAGATGTATGCAAATGAAGCAGTATAGCAATAGGGTAGTGGGAAGAGCATTCGCCTTACGAGCAGGCATTCCCGGTTCGAGTCCCACTGCAGCACATTCTATTTTCCATGGCAAATCATGTTATGACCAATATTTTTGTTGCATAACCCACTAAATAACATATATTTGTGAACTAGAGTACTGCATTAAATGAACATGTGAGGTATCAGTGTCATAATATTGCAAAGTCCCCAGATAAGCACATGTGCCCTATACAGTATATGTACACAGGAATCATGCATATAAATGGAAGGTAAAATGTGTAATGAATGACAACTCCATACAGCTTCCAAATCCCCCACCTTCCCAAGAACCATGAGATATAACTGTCCAAATCAGTGTAATTGTAAGCGGGAGTAAGCACTAGTAAGCAAATGTAAGCACCAGTAAGAAGTAGTAAGCATATTTAAGTACTAGTAATTGAGTTAAAGCCTGTTTGCACAGGGGTAAGCAATGCACACACAGGTTAAGCAATTTTTAAGCTAACTCTCTGTAAGCATATGTAACCAGAGGTTAGCATTGCTTACCCTTGTGCAAATCCACACAAACCCGCTTACAACTGCTCAAAAGTGCCTTAATCACTCTGTATCCAATGGCCCTTGTTCTGCCCAGCAACAAAATAAACAGCCTTGCAGATCTTGAACCCAGGACCCTATACAATATAGTCACAGGAGATAACCACCAAGCCATCACAGCAGTACAGAAGAATGAGGTATCACCAAACAAGTCCTCACTATAGTAAAATCAAGCAGAACCTGTGAAAGTAATCAGTATACAGTCATATGTTCCATAACCCACTACATAACATAAATATGTGAACTGGAATACAGCAGCAAGCACAGAAGTGAGGTGTAATTGTAATAGAGTGTTGAAGTCCCAAATAAAACACAAGGACCTCATACAGTGTACATGCACATGAATCATGGATACCAGGCAGATATATAAGATGTAATGAATAAGAAATCAATGCCAAAAAGTAAATATAATGCAAAGTTTAATGTAAGCAACACTAAGCATTGCACAGACCAGCTTAGGAGGTGTAAGCAACGTGTAAGCTAGCTAACTCATTGTGAACAGTGGTATACCTCTTTAAACAATCCCAACCTTAGGTAAGCAGGTTTGCCCATAGCCTAGCCTTTTCAAAACCAGCCAATCATGGTAAAGTGCGGGAAATTGGCCCTACTTAAACCCAACAGGTGGGAATACGTCTCATAACTGGTTGTAGTTTTCGCTTGCACCATGTCAGGAAGGGGAGAGGGAGTTCACTTTCCAGTGCAGCGCTGGTGCATCCAGGAGTCCAGAGTCATGGCAGGAATCCTTGTCAAAGACCATGAGCAGAGACTGCTACAGGGCCAGTACCAGGGTTCCCAATATAAAGCAGAAGCCTGGGACTGTCTCACCCGTGGTCTCACCAGTGCCACTGGCCTACCCCGAACTGGTGACAGGTCAGGCATCACTATGCCGACCTGAAGTGGCGAAAGGGGGACCTGTTGGAGCAGTGTATCCAAGAGGCTAGAATGGCAGAGAATGTCCCAGCTATGTGTAAATATTACTCCAGTATGTGTGTAATAATAGCCAGCTCATGTATATCATGGAGAGGTATAGCTAAATATTCCTCTTATGTCCTCCACAGCTGCAAGTGAGCAGGCAGTGAACCAGGAGGACCATGGAAGTCACCTGGAGAGGTTGTGATATAAGGCAGGTCAGTAATACTCTTGCATGTCATGTCATAGGAAATAAATCTAAAAGTATTAGTACTTTAATTGCCTGTATAAAACCTGTATTGTTTAAGGCAAGTACTGCATACACCGAAGAATATGGCAGGAAGAGTCTCATATAGTTTGTATGAAAATAAAAGCGTAATAGCCTGACAATAAAGGTCTAACTGCTGGACTGCATGTGTATCCTCTGGTATCATATGGTAATGTAGATTTGCAATCACATAATAGCACTGTTGTATTAAGCACTGTTACCCACACTGTGCACCATAAATATAATGTGTAGGAATGCCTGTATATGACTGTTGTAATCCCCAGAGGCCATTTAGTACAACTGAGAGACACATAGACAGAAAACAGAGAAAAGGCAGACAAAGAAACCTGAATAGCACATGCAACTGAGACATAAACTGTTGTATTTTTAGCACACAGCCATGGTTCGAATCCTGGCAGTAGTAGTGGTCTGCATACAGAATCATACCCCATAACTGTACAGATATGTCCAGAATGTTCAGTAAAGTGGCCCATATATGTTGTCTGTCAACCTGACCCCCTGGGAAATCAGTGGGATGATCCCAGATGTACAGGCAGCAAACAGGAAATACAACTGGTTGACACACATCTATGAGAACAAAGCTGGCACACTAGCAACTCCCCAAAACCTTATGAGAGTAAGAAGCCAAGTATGTCCTATCTACACCCCCATGTTGTCATGCTGTGACCAGAGTGCAGTGCTAACAAACATTGCTCCCACAGGTACATCGGATACGAACACTGTGCCAAGAAATAAAAACCTTGATACCCTGTACTGGTACTGTTTACTCTGGTATTGTATTGTAGGGAATAGTGAGTGTTGCAGTTTCAATGAATAATAAAGTATCACTGATCGCTGTCACCCACACTGTGCAACATACTATAACTGTGTAGAAAAGCATGTATATGTGAGTAGTAAGTCACTAAAAGTTGAAGAGGGCAATAGTCTAGATATGTCCCGGTACACCTGCATGTGGTCAAGACATGGCCAGAGTCTGTGCAGAAAGAGTTGGATAGCTGTGTGCACAACATCAACCCAGAATCTGGGAGAATGTGTAGAAACAGTTAGTGTTAACAAACATTCCTTCCACAGGTATACCAGGTAAGAGGTGTATACTGCAGGTAAAACCAGTTCATGTATAACGATGATGACAGCCATATCACTGTCCAAACTAAGCCTATAGGGTAGTGTAGTCATACATGTAAGGTACAGATAACAGCACTGACTAGGAAAGCAATGTGGACTACAGGAATATACTAGTTGTTAATTGACATATTTCTCCCCCCCACCATATCTCCAACAATAAACTACATATCCACCTCAACCGGTATGTAATGACTCCACTCTTCTGATTATGTCCTATTGGTTGATATATATTTAAATTTGTTTCCATGCATGTGCTATATTGAATTATTCCAACATTGGTGGCATGGTGCCATCAATGTACCTGCATACTGTTCTTATTACCACTGTGGTCCCATATATACATGTGTTCTGTTTGCTATGCAACTGTTCCGTATCTGGTGTCTGGGTTAATGGGAATATCTATGCATGCTGTTATACCTAACCCTGTAATGTGGTGACTATTACTAACTCACATATGATGATAAAATCTAAACACTATAGCACATTTGGGAAGGCCGGTCCCAGCGGACCCACCTGTCCCACCTCAGCTGGCCATGGCACCGGGCTCCAGCATGTCTGGGGCCCAACCTGGGACCTCCTTGTCTGTTGGTCCTGCACCACCTTTGTGTGTAACCGCCGCAGGGGATGGGGCTCGTTCCCCCCACAGGAGTGGACACAGTCAGGAACCTGTCGCCCGTCACCAGGTCCGGGTCGTGGTGCGTAGTGAGCTCCCCAGGGAGGTGAGAGATCTGCTACGCCAGCTCGAGGGCCGTGTCTCGCAACTAGAGGGTCGGCCTGGCTCTGCGACTCAGCTCCCAGCACAACCACCTTCGGGGCTGTGAAGATGCAGTGGTGACTGCCCATGGGTGGGGATCTCAGTCCCACTGTTTCCACTGGGGGACTCATGGGCTTCCGATTTCCCAACAACCCTCCCTATCAAGGTGTTTATGCCCCACATGTGTCATATACCACCCCTGTATGCATCTTGTTTGTCTTGTCTGTTAACCTACCCAGCCTACCACCCCAAATATACCTATTATCCCTCCCCAACATCCTACTCTCACCTGAAAAAAAAAGGGCAATCTGTTCCCCAAAAAAAAATCTCGCCCTATACATAGCTGTCCATTTCACTCACATGTCCACTGGACACATGTAATCTGGTCTAACTGGCATCACAATATATTATTGTTGTCCTCACGCCTCTCTCAGGGGTTTGAGTTTCCAAATCTACCTCCACATTCAGTGTATATGCACAGCTGTTACTGTAGAAGAAATGGGCAGCTATGGACCTTCCCTTCACCCTCCCTGAACATCCCTAGCTATTTTTCAGACTGTCTTTCCCTCTTTGTGCCCCTTTTTCCCCACTTTCCTATCAACCCTTTTTTCTTTTCTTTTAAAGAAATTAGCGCGGGGGGTAAGCGGGACTAAGCACGTTTAAGCAGCAGTAAGTGGTTTTAAGCTTGTTTGTACATACATATGCATACATCTACAGATATATATATGTCTACACACACACACACACACACACACACACATATATATATATATATATATATATATATATATATATATATATATATATATACAGCAATTTATATATATGTAAGCAGATATATATATCTATCTAGGTATATACGGACATACATCTGTAGATAAAAATGGAAACATAACAAAAACATATATGTCCACATGCACCATTAATGGGGTTGAGAGGCCCCAAACAAAATATGTCTTGTACGAATAGGTATTCCCCCACCCACAGCCAAACTCATCTGCCCTGCAATACACTACCAACTGTTGCAGATCCCAAAACCAGGACCTGACATGATATGGGCACAAGATGTTAACAGTACTTCATCTCACCTGTATGATGTCAGGCTGGTATCAGTAACATATCATGCAGTACAGTCTGGCTCCCATAGGGAATGTACAATGTGGAAGCAATCAACACCCCTAGGATACATATACACAGACACATATATGCAGATACAGATATACATATATATACATACATATACATATATATAGATATATATGTAACTACACATACACACGCATAGATATGTATAGTAAGATACATATGTAGAAGGAGCACACAATATGGAACAGCCACTATGCCTACAGTTACCACCTTACCAACTGTACATTGTATGAGCCACCCATACAAATGACAATCATTGCCTGCAAAATATACCCACAGAGAGGTAAAAGGATATAACATCACACACAGGTTTACATACATGGGAAAGCTTTATTTGTGTACTATTACAATTGTATATGCCATGTCATATAGCTGTTTAGACACTGACATCCATATAAACAGCGTAATGCAACTGTGAAACAGTTATACTAATACAGTAGTCTGGAAAGGTTTACAAATTTTGCTGGCAGGCCGAGGCCTTCAAGTAGTACAATAGTAAAGACAGACTGGGCCACAGTATACCAATCAACAGTAAGTAATGCAGATGTATAGTCCAGCAGTCTCTATCTACACCCTGTACACAATCCCTAGGGGTTAAAAACCTCAGATGACACAATGGGATGTAACTGTTACATAACAAGGCATAACTGACACCATCACAAGCACACTGACAAACAGAATAGTCTGTATGGCAGGAGGCAGTAAGTCTGCATTTACCCAAGGAGGTATTTATGGTAATGTACATCCAGATACCTTAAGGCAGCTTACCCCTGATACCCTCACCTGTTGTAACAGCCTAGGTTAGTTATGGTGCATCCCCCCACCCCAGACTCAGTAATACAGGGCCATATACCACTGTTACATACACTGGCCTCTGCAGTGCATAAGAGCCCACATGTATTGCATAGGTGAAGCCCACACATATATGGCCCCAACCCCACCTTATGTGTGGGGGACACAACAGCAGTGGACTGATGGCAGAAATAGCAGCATGACATACTCACAGCCCACTACAGAACAACCACTGTCATATGTGCAAAGCCTGGCATGTAGGTGGAGGACAGAGGCTGGAACACAGGCCCATATGTGGGAAAATGTTGTCACACACTAAGCAAGTCGCTGGTATTACAGGATAGTCTGAAACATACCCTTAAGAATATGATGTTAGAAACAGAAATGGATGTAGTCGTGTACTGATAACACTCAACACACACACTGACAGTGAAATCTCTGACACAAGACCTGTGTGGTGGACAGACAAAACATAATAGGCACACCTCTGGCCATCAAGCGGATAGGCCCACAGTTGAGAGCTATGCAGACAGACTGCATTCCAAGTTAAACTAGTATGTACACACAAACCCTGCAACACCAGTGCTATACAATGCATACAACAACTCTACTCATACTTTGTCTGTAGTTCTGAATGTAGCTAGCCTGAGTGTGCAGGTTCCCCTGTAAGTGGTATTGCTACCTGCTGTCTGTAATAGTGATGCCCACACACAGGAAGGATGTCTATCACACAGGAAAGGTGAAAAGACCATGCCCACATGATGTATGGACTTATAGTAGGAGGTTGCCATGACAGTGGTAATTGTAAGTACTATACAGCAAGCTGCATGCAGATAGCAAGTGGAGGACACTGATTGGTGCAGAGCCCATCACCTAATCATATGCATCACCTACAAACTCCATACTGCAATCTATTCAAAGCAGCTCAATCCATTTACTGGACAGAGACCGAGCAAGAGAGAGAGAGAGAGAGAGAGAGTGAAAGTGGAAGTAGAAGTGGAAGTGGAAGTGGAAGTGGAAGTGGAAGCAAAAGCAAAAGCTAAAGCCACAGCAAAAAAATAAAAATATAATTACATCCAGCAAACTGTCCAGAACAGACATCATTCCCACAACAGGTATGTGAAGTATATATATATATATATATATATATATATATATATATATATATATATATATATATATACATGTAATTGAATGTAGTACTTGGTCCATAATAATGGGATAGATGATGCTGAATGATTTATATGTGCCATCAGGTGTTGTTGTAATGATGTTCAACTGAACAACTGCTATGGGCAGTAGTGTCTGTCCCTGTGGGTAGTGGGCCATAGCCGTCAACTGTGCAGATCAGCACTGACTGAAAAGATGTAAGCCACCATAGTGTGTGTTGTGTAATGGGAAGTATGTATATTACGTGGCCCAATAGTTGGTGGTGGAAGTAATGCCATTATGATGGGCACATGGGATCCACAGCCCACCCCTTGCAGGATACACAGGTTAATCCATAATGTAGCATGCAGGAATGCCATAGGTGTAATAGGGTTACCTGCAATCTGGTCCTACATATGGTCCCCTAATGTCAGGCTGTGTCCATGTGTGGCACCTGTTTGTGTTGTAGCAAGGCAGAACAGTGCAGCTGTGTGGGAAGGTGTTGTGAGATTGTGGACCTGATGTCTGAATGTACCCCACATATAGGAATGCATATGTGTACATAAGTATATATATATATATATATATATATATATATATATACACACACACACATGTATGTCCACAAATATACAGATACCCATGTGTAGACATATATATGAGCACATATATACAACATCACATATATCTACACCTATATAGATATATACCGATATACACAAGTCTACATATATACAAACACACACACCAACATATATGTATGTAAATACATGTCCCCTATATTACTACCACAGTGCTGCATGCTATGTGCGAGGAAACAGCACACATAGCAATACACACAGATATCTACAGCTGGCAGTGTGTGCAACATGGACAGGTATGTCACATGTTAACCCCTTGTTGGGACCACATTACCCTCGTCTGTGAAGAATGGGAATATGGGGAAGTATGGCAGGTATAGTTGTGGAGGTGGTCAGGGTTGGTAGATATACAGGACAGTCTGCAGGGGTGGTATGTGACACATGTGGTGGGTAAACACCCTGGATGGTGTGTGTGGTCTGTGATGTGGATGCTCCATGGGCCTCAATATGGACACAATGGGAACAAGCCTCCCACCACTGCTGCTCACAACAGCAGTCCAGGTCCTGAAGGTGCCTGGCCTGGAGGCTGAACAGGAGGAGCATGTTGGCCTTGTGAATGCGTCCTGGGTGCCTCAGAGTGATGTAGCACATCCCACATGTGTCTGTGGAGCCCATTATGAAACAGACCCTGGACCTGTGCTCAGGGGACAGGAACATGTCTGTGTGTGCCCCCAGGAGGGCACAACATCCCCTGGGCTGGTTCCACCTGACGGTATTGCTGGATCAGTACAGGAGAAGGCCCCAGGGTGGCACACACATGTGATGTGGCCAGATAAATGGGCAGATGGGTTTGTAGAGGTGGTTCTGCTGGGCAATAGTACATATACATGCTATTGTATCACTGTTATAGAACATATGTTGGTAGTAATAGTCTACACAATCCTGGAACATGTCCAGCAGCATGCATAGATATCACCAATAACACAGAATGTCAGATGTGCAGCAATCACAAAGCAGCCATACCACAGTCATATATGGAACCATAGTGGCCCTGACAATGGCATGCAGGTGAATAGTCTTTAACAGGCCAGCAATTATAGTGTCGACACAGGGAACATGGCTACAAACACATAGTAGAAAGTATGGTACAATACAATATATGTCCCACTGGTAGGTATGCTGTAGCCATACCTAATGAGTTGTGTATACAGTTTGTTGTCGCTGATATGGTGTGGGGGGGTGACAGAGATGTGTATGAAGAACTGTGGTAACCTTGTGTATGAGTTGCTCAGACCTTTTACCATCTTTATGTCTTTCAGCCAAGATGTCACATGCACTTCTGCCAGCATATTCAGTGGCCGAAAATGAAGTGCTGATCACGTATTTAATCCAGCGCTACCCTGTGCTGTTTGACCAGGCCACCCATGACTAGCAGGAGTGGACCACCCTGTGGAACGACCTAGTCCACAGGATCAATGATGTCGGACTGCACAATCACAGTTATGAGCAGGACCAACATCATTGTACTGACCTGCTTCACAATGCCCATCAGCGTGCTGATGCAGTCTGAGGAGATCACCTCCCCACAGGGGTGGGCATGCCATACATCCCCCCTGACACATGTGGTGGAGCTCCTGGCCAGCCTCGTGACACCTGCCTGTCCGGCCAGCCACCAACCACCGGACACCTTTGTGGAGGTGGGTGCCACCCAGACACCAGCCGAGGAGCATGCAGGTAAGGCCACAGGGCACATCAGTAAACCACTGTTGCATATACATCCACATCGGGACAGGTAGAGCATGCATATCTGACATGTCATAGGTATATTGTGTTGCTGCATAGTAGTGATAAACAGATGTCCATATGTGATAGTATTGTGGAAGCATGCCATTGATGTATTGTAATACTGCACCCACCCTGTAGCACCACCACAGGTGTGGCCATTGACATTTCATCTCTCACCCTCTTATGTAGGTCCCTCCGGGATACCATTAAGGCAGAAGCCTGTAGCCGGTGAGTATGGTTTATGTAGATGCTTCCCAACACACCAGGCATGTAACGGTGATGGTATGTGCCATGCACACATCTAACACACCTACCCAGAATGCATGCTATACATGTGCACGTATTGTTGCTGTGAAATGCATGGCATCACAGGGGTGACTATGATGGGGTATTGGAAGGGTATGTTAGACACCTGCATGATAATGAACATCCTGTCCTTGTGGAATGTGTCCACAGGGAGTAACATAATGGTGGGAGACATGGCCTATGGTAGGGACATGTTTGGAACAACACCCATATACAGTGCAACACCAGTGTATATACCTATAGGACAATGGCAACTGCTGCAGAGATACACTATGGCATAAGGCATTACAGTAGTCCACATTATCAGCTGGGACTAGGCTGTAACATGTGGTGTTCAGTGTATGGGACACTGCAATGTGACACATGTGTAGGGCTTACTTGTCATGCATCTGCAAAACGGCTGAAAGAGGGGGTGTGTCAGCATGACACACCAGTGCACTGCAGCAGGGATCCTAAGGATGCTAAGAATGGCAGTATCCACACATAGTCAGGTTCAGGACCTGTGGCAGATGTAACCCTACCTTCACAGCAATAGTGACGGCAGTGTGCGAACACCAAGGGATGTGCACATGAGTAGACCTTGCAATTATGCAGTGTAGGGGGACATGTGTAGGGCAGACTGAACATACACTGGCAATTGCAGATGGCCCATGCTGGTATACCCCTGCCAGGAGTAGTGACTGCTGTAGTACACACAACAAGAGGTGCGTCAAACTGTCATAGCACACATATGCCCACACAGAGTGTATGAATTGCAGTCAGCATCCACACACCTAACGCATTCTGTAGACATTGCATGCGAAAGTACAGGACATATGTCACATATCGGGCACATGTGCTGTTGAGATATGCAGTGATGTGGTCCCAACGTAGATCACGGATGGGTGCATCATATCAGGAAGGGTGTGTACACCCCCCACAGCCACGGTATGCTCTTATGGTTGTTAGTGTAAGAGTATTGGATTGGTCATACATGGTCCGCTGATGTTGAGAGCTGAAAATCAGGCATCAGGCATTCACAAATGACATCTGTCCACACATCATCCCAGGTATGTGTTGCTGAAAAACGTAGGGGCTGTGAGTATTAAAGCTGACATAACTGACACAGTACTACACATTCCACAATGGGCTGTACAGCTGGGAGGTGTGGTGCACAGTACATGGCAGGGTGCAGAACAGGTGCACAGCAATACTGTGTACAAGGGTGCAGTAGTATCCAGGGGAAGGAGCATCACCTAGTGACACAGCACATGCATCACACACGTATAATGTGGCTAGCATGGATTGACTATAACTGAACTGCATGCTGTTGTGTACCATATGTTCTGCATAGGTTCATAGGTAGGTACTAGGCTATCGGCCCAAGGGCCTACATAAGCCTAGCCAGCAAGGTTCCATGGCTTACGCCACCCAAGAAAGTTATTTTCCTGTGCCACTGTCGAGCAGAGACACAGAAGGGATCCCTGGGGTGTATTTCCTATTTCCCATCCACTCATCAAGATTTTTCTTGAAGAGTGCTAATGAAAAACTTTGCTTGACATAGATGGGTAGCTTGTTCCAGAGTATAGGAAGTCTCTGGGACAGGAATCTATCCCTCCAGCATGTCCTGTTTATTGTGGTGACAAGGTTTAGGGCCCTAGAGTGTGTAGCTCGGAGGGATTGGGATTTATTTAGGTGTAGCATGTCCAACAGCTCTGGGTTTGACATAGCTTTATATGTTAGGCAGAGATCATCTCAGATTAGGCGATATGCTACGGAGAAAAGCTGGAGTTTTTTGAGGCAGTCAGTGTAGGGCATTTGTTTGAGGCCAGTAATCCTCTTTGTGAGGTACTTCTGTGGCCTTTCCAGCTGCTGCAGATGTCTTGTGAGGTACATTCCAAAAGGGGTGTTGTACTCTACAATGGGTCTAATGAGTGACAAGTAGAGGGGAACAATGACCTCTTTTTTCCTGGATGAGAACCCTTTTATGATGAGGTGTGCCATGTAGAAGGACTTCCTGACTACTGTGGCAATGTGACTATCAAAGGAGAGACTACTGTCCACCTGGGTCCCAAGGTCTCTTATCATGCATTCGGTGTTAATAGATTGCTGCCTATGTTGTAGTTCATGGGAGGTATCCATAGGAGATGACACTACACTTTTTGGCATTGAGCTTGAGGCCATGGCTCTGACACCAGGCATTTGTTTCAGTGAGGCCCTTCTGTAGGATGTCCACATCATTTGGGGACTTGACTATGGCTCCTAGTTTGCAGTCATCTGTGAAATTTGTTTGTTAGCCAGAGGCCTTCTCTGTTAGCCTGTACTTCAGAGAAGTAGATACCAAACAGGACAGGTCCCAGGACGGAACCCTGTGGTACTCCACTTGTCACTGCTTTGAGGTCAGATTTGAAGTCTGCAACTTTTACAGTGTGGGTTCTGTCAGTGAACCAGTTGGCAACCCATCTTATGATGTAGGGATTCATACCTAGTTTAGTGAGTTTAGCTATAATTTCAGAATGGGGGATGGTATCGAAAGCCTTGGCGAGGTCAAGATAGGCTGTGTGAACCACCTTACCCTCATCCACGGCTTTGGTGACTGCCTCAAAGAAGTCAATCAGGTTCAGGAGGCATGATCTGCCTTTCACAATCCCAAACTGGGTGGGATCCAGAGTTTGGAGGTTACCAATGTCTGTGTTTATGAGTTCCATGATGATACGTTCCATGGCTTTGCAGACCAGGCACGTCAGGCTAATAGGTCAATAGTTCCCAAGATCAGTGGTGGCTCCCCCTTTTTGGAGTGGGATAACTGTTGCTGTGTGCCATTCAGTGGGCACAAAGCCTGATGCGAGGCTATTATTGAACATGGTGCTTAAGTGGAGAGCCAGTTCGTTCTGAAGTTCATGTAAAACGCAGCCTGGGATGTTGTCCAGTCCCATGGATGCTGTGTTTTTAGCTTTAGAGAGTGCAGCTTTTACCTGTGTAGTTGTGATTACAGGGACTCTGCATTCTTCCTGTATAGATATGGGCCCTTTAGGGGGTGAGAGGGGGATAAAGTTAGCACTGAACCGATCTGCCAGGATGTTGGCAATATCAGTTGATTCTATAATTTTCATGCCTTTGTGCTGTAACTCAGAGCAGATCTGGGTGTTGCTATCTAGATTCTTGACATAGCTATAGAATGCTTTGTGGTCGCCCTTGGATTTAGTGGCGATTTTGTTTTCGTAGCTAACTTTGGAGGATCTTATAAGGGATCTCAGCTTCTTACTGAGGCTGACCAGGGAGCTCCTCCACTCATGGGATTTTATTCTCTTTTGCAACAGTTTCTTCCTTCTGTTGTACAGTTTGTTTATGGCAGGGGACCACCATATTGGCTTCCTTTTTTGGAGGATAGCGTCTTGGTTCTGTTTGGGATAGCACGATCCATGCACTCATGTAAGTGCTTATAGAATGCATTTGTGTAGGATTCAGCAGTTGTAACTATATTGTACATCTGCATGGATGTCATGAAGTTCACCACTTCTGTCTTAAGAAGCATGAAGCTGGCTTTGGAGAAACTTTTTTACTGTGGTTTCCTTAATGGGAGGTGGGGGCAGGATGTGGATATCAAGGGTGATAAGCTTATGGTCGGATCGGACCAATGAGGAGTTGACTTCAGGTGTGGAACACTGGTCACTCATGTTGGTAATGACTAGGTCTAGGATATTGTTGCCCCTGGTGGGGGTGTGGATAAGTTGATCTAGGGCATTGGAGTTTATGAACTTCAGAAAGAGTTGAGCTAAGGAGTTGGTACACGAGTCGTTTTCCCAGTTAATGGTGGGGTAGTTGAAGTCGCCCATTATTAGGGTGTTTGGTTGAACCCTAATATTTTCCAGTAAATCAAGAAAAGAGGAGTGGGAATCCTGGGGCATGGTGGGGGATCTGTAGCAAGCTACAATTTGGATTGCAGTTTTGCCCAGAGTTAGTTGCACTTGGATAACCTCGGATGCATTATGCTGAGCAATTAGCCTGGAAGTGTGGATATCCTTAATGAATATGGACACACCTCCACCTTTGGTGTTCGGTCCAGGTTACATGGCCGAAAAGTGTGGTATGAGTTATAGCCTGGTATGCTCTCTGGAGCCTTGAACCAGGTCTCAGTCACTGCACAGATATCGATGTTCTCCATTTTAAGGAGTGCCTCGAGTGAGTGCATTTTGAGATTTAGACTTCTAGCATTGAGTAGCATTACCCTCAGTTTTTGCTTGCCTGTTCCTGTTATGGTGGTGAATTTGTTATTTGAACCCTGCCTAAAAAAGGCACTATAGGGGCAGCAAGAGCCTTAGCCAGTATCTGGAATCCAGGGGTGATAGGTGCAGGCCATCTGTGGCAAAGCATCGTGGTCTGTCGACCATGTCATCCCAAGCAGACAGATACTGGATCCCCCTAGAATGACACCAGAAGCTTAGCCAATTGTTGAAGCCAATAATTTTGTCCTTGTACTGCGGTATCATTATGGGCGATGGCAGAATGCTACTCAGGGCTAGGGTCATACCTGCCTGGGCTACAAGATCGGAGAGCTCTTCCATGTCTCTTTTCATGTAGTCCAGGGAGGTACGTCTCAGGTCATTCACACCAACATGGACAATGACAGAGTCATGTTTGTACTTGTTGTGGAGTGACCTGAGTGCGTGGGTTATGTGGCAGATCCTGGCACCTGATAGGCAGCTGACAGTAACCTTCTCCTTGTCTAGCCTGGTGAGTGGGACATCAGTGTGCCTGACTATAGAGTCACCTATGACTAGTGTGTTGGGTACATTGTTTTGCCTTATTGGCTGTGGTTGAGTGGCGCACTGATTCTGTGGGCTATGTGTCATTTGGGTTGTGTTGGGGGATGGAGGTTGCTTGCGTTTCTGCTTTGGAGGTCTCTGTTGCTTAGACAGATTATTATTGAGAGCCTCCGCGAATGTTTTTGTGTTACTGTGTGTGGATTTTGGTGGTGTAGATTTAGTGAGACTATGTGATGAGAGTGGTGTGGTGCAAATGTTTACCTTCCCTCATGACTGTCAAGTTCAGTCTTGGTTGGAGAGAGCTTTACCTCCAGTTTAGCTAGATAAGTGCATCTCTCACAGGTTGTAGTGTTGGGTGGTAGGAGGAGAGGGTTGTCTGTGTACATGAGGCAATTTCTACATTGCCTCAAGATGCCCAGATTCATCAGATAGACAGAAGAGGACACTGGGAGCTGACCCCTGGACATGCCTGAATAAAAAAACTATTTTCCTCTAGATAAGTGAGGAAAGTGAATGCAAGAGCTATTTTTCTTTAAGCAAGTGAGAAAAGTAAGTACAAAAACTGTTTTCCTCTAGGTAATGAGGAAGATTGAGTGCTATAGTAATTAGTAGCTTATTTAGTGCTTACAGGTTCTCAACAAGTGCTGAGCATGAACAAGCAAAATTAAGTGCTAAAACTAATAATCTGTATCTGCACTAGGTGAGTTAAAGGACAGAAACAAGTGCAAATGCAGGCTTTCAAATCAGAAAGTTGAGAGAGATGGAAGATTGCCCAAACAGCCAATAACTACAATTTCTAGGCCAGAACCACTCCTTACATGGTAGACAGGTTACCTAATGCTTACCACTCCCGCTGATAAGTTAGAAGGCTTCCCTCCAACACAGAAAGGCTTGGGGGGCTCAGAAGCTTACATACAGTCCTGGATACAGAAAATCTCTATCTGGAACACTAGTTACAGGAAAGGTAGGAAACAGGCTTACAGTTTTTTTTACAGAAAAGTAGCAAAAACAGTAGTACAAACAATTCACATGCAGTGCAAGCTAGCACACTTGAGTATGCAGCAATATTAGACCAAACACAGTTTAAAAAAATGCAATTAAATTAAAAAGGACTAAAAGCAAGTGCAGAAAGAGTTTATTAGGTAGAATGGGGTAAAGAGATGGGACTGGGGGAGTGTCCCAGATCAAATCTACAGTGGGGCAGGCAACTACAAAAGCCACCAAATTTAAACTACAAACAAAAATAAGGAGGGCAGGTGGGACAAAACAGTTTCAACAGAGATCTAAGGAACAATTAAACTCTATAACCAAAAAAAATATACTCAGCTCTGTATATTTGCAGATAATCTGTAAGGCAGTCTCTCAGAACACAGGTTCCAGCAATTTGAATGCAGCTGTTACTATACCAACTGAAGACACAGCAGAAAATGGAGGTGGGGTGGGGAAAACAGTTTCAGCAGAGCTCTAAGCAACAAATAACAGTACAAACTTTAAAACCAAAAAAATATTCTCAGCTCTGTATATTTGCCGATCAGTCTCTCAGAACAATGAGACAACAGTTTCAACAGAGATCTAAGCAACAATTAACAAACTCTATAACCAAAAAATATATACTCAGCTCTGTATATTTGCAGATAATCTGTAAGGCAGTCTCTCAGAACACAGGTTCCAGCAATTTGAATGCAGCTGTTACTATACCAACTGAAGACACTGCAGAAAATGGGGGTGGGTGGGGAAAACAGTTTCAACAGAGATGGAAGCAACAACTAACAGTACAAACTTTAAAACCAAAAAAAATATTCTCAGCTCTGTATATTTTCCAATCAGTCTCTCAGAACACAGGTTCCAGCAATTTTGACATGCTGTCATTCAGTATGCACCCTCTGTATGTCTGGACATCATCAGCATGGCCCCTATATGTGTGGGCTATTATGTTCTAACCATAATATCACGCACTGGTGTGGCATGTGTATGTAATGCTCAGTTCATGACAAATATGCTGCTCATTCAGCCTATCATGTGGCAACTGTAATATTTGGAGACACTCCCTGGTGTTGACTAGTACTTCCCCAATGCATCTGTAGTGCTGCATACGTGGGTTGTAAGTGACCTACCTACTTAATGCGATATTAAGGGTGTACCTAGTGTGTACCTTCCCTCTTGATGCATGTTCCATGCTACAGACCAAATTATACTATCAGTTCTCTTGTGATTATGTTGACAGATGGGTAATAGGAGGACTATGTGTACTATCATTGTGCAATCTCACCCGTATGTGCTTGTGTGTGCATCCTGGTTGTTAGCTGGTTTGTCTGTAGGGTTACTCGGGTGAAGTGGAGGGAGGTTGATGCATGTAGGATGTGTGTGTGAATGTGTGTGTTTGTGTGGGTGGCCATGTATGCACATGTGAGATTGTGGGGTGTTCATACAGCAGTACCTTCCTTTGGGACCATGCAGTGCATGGACATGGACTGCCACATTACACACAAGGAATACCTGTCATGTGTGTAATCACAGGAGAGCTGATAGTATAATCTGGTCTGTAGCATGGAACAGGCATTGAGAGGGAAGGTAGACACCAGGTACACCCTTAATATCACATTAAGTAGGGAGATCACCTACAACCCACGTATGCAGCACTACAGATGCATTGAGGAAGTACTAGTCAACACCAAGGAGTGTCTCCAAATATTACAGTTGTCACATGATAGGCTGAATGAGCAACATATCTGGCATGTACTGAGCATTACATACACATGCTACACCAGTACATAATATTATGGATAGAACATAGTAGCCCACACATATAGGGGCCATGCTCATGATGTCCAGACATACAGAGGGTGCATACTGAATGACAGCAGTGAGGCCATGCAAAACCACTACACACAGGTCAGGCAGGTAATGCAGTAACAGGTCTTGTGGTGTGGCCACTTGTGTAGGCATTTAGAGGACTGATATGTTAATGAGTGGTATCAATGTGTGTATGTTAACAAGTTTGATACAGGATGGGGTACCACATGGACATATACGTGGGACTGTCTGTAAAGCCATGGACAGGTAGGTATTATGGACATGTGTGTGTGTGTGTGTGTGTGTGTGTGTGTGTGTGTGTGTGTGTGTGTGTGTGTGTGTGTGTGTACTGTTAGGCAATGCTGTACAGGTTTTAAAGTGCATTTACTGTTTTGCCCCATAGGTGGAGTGGTGGGTCAGGGTCCCTCCTGCATGCAATCTGATGTTTTTGTCCATACAGACACGGAAGATGATGATAGCACTGTTGAGGCACAGGTGGGGTTGTCAGGGGCCGACACTGCACCAATATTTGACATCCCCCTTTTAGCCACCCCAACCCCGCACACAGTTTCAGTGCCTATACATACCCCATCAGCAGTGGCCATAGTGGAAGGACAGCTGGCATTTGGTGGCAGTGCACAGGAAAGTGTGGTAACCATGCCTACTGTGTCCAGTCGCAGCAGGCATAGCCAGATGTCCAGCAGGGCACCACATAGGCAGATGTCCCAGGGTGCTCAGAGTATGGCCGCTGGATATCATGCTCCTGGCAGAGGTGACATAGCTGGTACCTGTAGGCGCATGTTTCAGGCTGTCATGGCAGCGCAATCATGTTTGGACCATTACACCAGACAGGCCTGAGGCTGCAGAGGGCTGCTCTTGCATCTGTAAATGACAACATCCGTGAACTGTCTGGTGCCATCCGTGCTTATACCGAGCTCATGGATAGATGGCATGGGGAGTTGATGTCCCTCATCAGCTGTGGTGTGTCCATGCTTCATGTGGTGGGGATGTGGCCGTGGGCCAGCAACACCAACAGCTGGGAGTCAAAGTGGACATGCTAGGACACCAACGGGCTCCCGTAGTGGCAGTACCAGCCCCGGCAGTGTGGGGGGGGGTGCTGTCCATACCACATCACAGCAGGCCACATGCATGTGGTCCTGGCCAGTCCCAGGAGGGGCCTGGTACCAGCGGACATTCGTCATCAGCAGGTGAAAGTAGCACATCAAGGTCGGTACCTGGACATGCCCATAGAACCCCTGGCAGGCACAGTCCACGTGTCCATGGCTAGAGGCAGTGAACTGCACACCCTGCCAGGTATGGTCTGCAGCTGTCCATAAACACCTGTGTAGGGCAGCCACATGGCAGAACTGTGTGCATGCATACCCACACATTATACAAACACACCAAAGGCAACCCCATTCCTATACACACCACAGCACCATGCCCAGATCAACACGGTACACCCTTCACCCACACACATGTTGTCAAATGTTTGGCCCACACGTAGCCTCTGACAAACCAACATCACACCCTGTGCATATGATGATACCTGTGCCACATCCCTGTCATCCATACCATCAATGCAGGGACAAGCTAATATTGTTCTGATGCACACTGTGACTGTACTGCAGTGTACCGTGGTACTGCAGTGTAACATGTTTTAAGGAGTAAAGTGTAATGCATATAGGGCAGGTAATTTAGCCATCCAGTAATGATGCATTATAGCTGCTAGTAACACTGGTTGGTTGTGGTCCCTATAATGTTATCCATTTGTGCTGTAGGTGTACATGTGTCAGCACGAGGATGGTCTGCAGTCATATTCCACAATGGGGTATGGCACTGTGGTGACACCATAGCTGTGACATATCTGGGGTACAGGTGAACACATGTCACAGGTTACTGAAATGGTTATTGCATGTGCCGCATGGACAGGTGACCTGCTGAGGCATGTATACCCTGCAACCTGATGTACACCCATACATGCACACTGTTACTTGGCAAAACTGGGACAAGACCCCTACCAAGCTATGTAGTGATACTGAAGTGTGTGGCTGACATTGCACACACCACACAGCTTTTAGAGTGAGGTGTGTCCCAGTTTACATGTTACATGCAGAACATCCCCAGACATATACAGTATGCTAATGGGGGATGTAATGGGTGTATATGGACAATATGTAGTGCGACATAACTTCATATACACATTAACAGACACATAACAGGCAGACACACATCTGAGATACCAGGGCCAATCGCTGCTAAATAACTTGACCATGTGTCCAATGTGTTGCAGGTAGGCTGTGCACAGCACATGCATAACTAGCCTGGATTGTGGTATCAGTTACCTGTATGGTTGATGGTGACAGTGGTAACCATAACATGGTACATGGGACATAAACTGGGTGTACCTTGGTGTAATGACAGTGTGTACACAGCACCCACATCTCCCAGTGGCTATTGTACTTCCTGAAACCCTTGATGACACACTGCCATAACCACCATCACACATTGGCTGCGTCTGCAATACAACCCATAGTATATCCCAACAGTGGTACTACAGGGATACACAGCTAATGCACATGTCACATGCGTAGTAGGGTGTTGCATTGTCATATCTCACCTATGGGCAGCAACAACACTATCTGTACTACTGTGTGGCAATGGGGTAATGGTATTGTAATAGGAGTATGTGGCCTTGGAATGTTGTACCCTACAGATATGCAAACATGCACAACTACACACACATGCCAAAACACAATGGGAATCCCATGCCTATCAACCCATTTGTAAAACACTGTAGTGTTGGTACTGTGAGGCTCATGTAGCTGGTATGGAGAGGAGTTTAACAGGGTACATGTATTGTCCCATACAGCAGCAGCCACAACTGAGTATGGCAATGGGTGTTGCGTTGGTTGTGAAGGCCCTCATGGAATTCCCAGGTACAGGTGTGCTAACACACAGACACTGCTATACTCAGTCATGCACACATACACATGTGTCACTACAGGAGTGCATTGCTGCAGGTGGTCATAGCCATGTACCTAGCTATTGTGCAAGGAGAGATGGGTTGTGTAGGCATTGTGTGTACAGTGGTATCCTGCCACCTGCCACAGGGTGAGAATGACATGCATCAGCCAATCCTCCAAGTGTCTCCTGCACATGGCCATTGAGGTGATCAGGTTGACATGTATGCAACATGCATTACAACACATGGTTAGTGTCTGTGATGGAGACCTGCACCCCAGCATGTTCTGTTGACTGTGGAAGTGTAGTGGTGGTACCTGTGGCATGTGGTGCATACAGGATGACATCTCCTATATGTGCCAGTTCTTACACAGCTGAGCAGACATGTCAGTGTCAATCAAGTTAGGTTGCTTGTACATATCCCAGCTGGATACCTGCCATCTGCACATCTGTACAGGAAATGACAGTCATCAGCTTGGCAATTAGCTATGCAGTAGGATGAGTGTGGTGACAAATAGATGTTTGACAACAATATGTGTGCCATAACTACATTTCAGAAGCCCTCACTAACATGTGCTATACAGACGGTAGTCTACAGTTACATTCCACATGTTGGATCATTCCCTGGAAAGGGGTATATACTGTGACACAGCTGACACACCAGGGATACAACAGGGAGGCCTCAGTGTCCATCTATGCCTGCAAGTGTGCCTGTTGTCAATACTACAGGTAACACTCTGCTCTTGCCTGGGTAAGCACTGTCAACAGTAGTACTGCCATGATACACTACATGCCAGTGTGAAAGCACGTACCCTGGCCTATTACCCCTGTATGTAATGCATTCACATGGATAACAGTGCTGTACAGGCTACATATACATCTCTGTCCCACACATGACACACACACACACCCCTTGCTAATGTAATGACAGCATGTAGACGCATGTATTGGCATTACATACACTTATTACAGATGTAAGTACCCTGTTATGTTATCAGACTGGGTTGTGTGGCCTGGTTACCAGGGGTAAGCCATGCTTAGCAAGTATCAACATTGCTGCAATATAACAGCTGAGCTGATTTACGCACTTGTAAGCGATGGCTACACTGTGTAAGTGCCCGTACATTTATCCATAGCTTAGCACAGCTTAGCTTCATGCAAACCTGCTTAAAGCTGCTCAAATCTGCCTTAACCACTCTGTATCCATCAGCCCTTGTTCTGCCCAGCGACAACATGAACAGCCCTTGCTGGTCTTGAACTCAGGACCATGTGCACTACAGTCTCAAAAATGAACCACTATGCCATGGCCACGGTGAAGACAGCGATTGTTTCACCAATATAGATGTCAATATACATATTGTGTAGTATTGAACAATTTCCTTTACTTCCTAAATTGTGTAGTCCTTATTATTAATATGACTGCTGCGTCATATATGTTGTTTTATCATAATGTACACATAGCAGATACAAACAGTGCAATACATCTGGGAGGGTATACACAACCATGAGGTTTACACATGACAGGAATATGGTTATATATATATAATAGATCTATATATGTCTACATGTACATACACATGTATACTCATACATATGTCTGTATACACATCTGTATAGTGCTACATATATATATGGCCATGTGTACATCTCTTTGTATGTACATATATATATATATATATATATATATATATATATATATATATATATATATATATATATATATATATAAAATGTGTGTGCATATACGTATATGTATATATAGATATATGTATATGTATATATAGATATATGTATATGTATATATAGATATATGTATATATAGCTATATATGTATCCACATCCTATGTGTACAGATATGCCTAGTTATGTTGATATATATATATATATATATATATATATATATATATATAGATATAGATATCTATAACTATATATGCATACATATCTAGTCTATTATACCTACTACTGGCAATATACATGTAGATATCCATACATATATGTGGATATGTATCTCTATCTGTATATGTGCAGACATATATTGCTCTGTATATGTATATATCTGAGTGTTTATATGTATATCTATGTACATATACATATTCATCTATGTATGTTGATATGTATATATGTATATATCTATATAAATATCTGGATAATTATATATAAATATATTTTCAAAAGACGTAGTAGAAACCAACAGGTAGTCCAAGCTAGCAGGAGACCAAAGGCAGAGGGAAATCTACTAAACGCAAGTTTATTAAAAGAAACACACAGCAAGCGTTTTCGCTACTGTGATACAGTAGCTTCTTCAGAGTTATACAAGTGAGCGCCAAAATTCAAACTTTTTAAAAGTAAAATGATGTCATTCAAAAACGTCACTTCCAGGTTTTTTTTAAAAAGACAACATATAGAAAAAGCAACAAGTACCTATTAAGTGCTTTCCAAACCAAAAATACCAGGAATTTCAGGCTAGTACTGTGGACTAGTCAAAGGGCTAGCCCACAGGAGTTTAAACATTTAAACATTTAAAAGTTATCATTTAAAAAATCATTTAAAAGAACCTTTAAGGCAACTACTAACCAAGTTGTTCATACAAATTCAATTGCAAGTCCGCTAAAGCCAACAAAGTTCGCTAGATAAAAAAGTGTCTAGAGAACTGCAAGTTAATTATAACTAAAGATGACACCGTAAAATACAAGAACGTTATATGTGCTTATTCAATGCGGACTAATCGCAAAAAGACTAAACAGTACAAAAAATGTATTTTAATGTAAAAATATATATATACATAAGCCATTAAAAATTAAGTCTCTATCTTACCATCAAAAACTGGTCAAAAAGAAAGCAACAGAGGAACTATACTAAAATTTAATATATAATGTCTCAACCAGATATTATAAATTCTAACTAGGTTCCTCCCTTTGTATAAAATAACACTATCAACTTGCCCAAAAATAATCATTAACAACAAATGTACAAGAATTAGAAAACTAGAAATGTTGAAAAAGTAAATTTATCAAACTTTAGTTCTAAATCAAGTAACCAACCTAGTGAGTAGATATTAGAAGGCAAGAATAATATTGTCAAGGTGAAACCTCATGTATTTAAATGTAGAAATGCTTGTTGTTAGTCTACAATCAAAAAGGTCACCTCAAGAAACTTTTAAGTTTCAAAATACAAGAGATATTGCAGTTTTCGTTTAAACCAGGGACGCTAAATGCGTCCAGTTTTATTTGCCATTCTAATTCTCGTGTTTCTAGAACTAAGGAGACATGACCACCCCTAATAGTGTACGGGACATGGTCAATTGCCATGAAATGGAAACTGTGCCCTGGGTTATTACTAATATGCTTTGCTAAGGCATTCTCAGTTTTGTTCTTCCTGATGGCATAAACGTGTTGATAAATTCTCTCCTTAAATTTGCGGTCTGTTTTGCCTACATAAAAAGCCGGGCAACAGTCACAAATAGCTAAATAAATGATAGATTTAGTTTCACAGTTTATTCTGTGATTTATATAATATTTTTTATCCCTGATAGTAAAGGTATTGCCTATCCTCAGGTAGTTACACCAGCTACAAAAACCACACATAAATGAACCTTTCTGCCTTGAAAAAGATTCATTGTCCCTGTGTCTTTCAAGAAGTCCTTTGAGATTGTTGCCCCTCCTGTAGACCACCAAAGGATTGTTGCCTAGTTTCTCGAGTAATTGAGCATTACTTCTAATAAAGTGCCAGTTCTTACATATAACAGACCATATCTGGTATGAACTAGTACTAAATGTAGTAATGAAACTGGTAGGAAACCTGTAAGGTGACTCAACAATTGGTGAGTCAGGGGGAGTCCCAGGGGTGGAAGTAAGGCTAACTTGTATTAAAATAAGGCCATCAACAGTAGTAGACGTCAAGTCGTTGTAAAGTAAAGGCTTGTAAAATCCCGCAAGCCTTTTAGATTGGACCTCTTGTATCAATTCTTCTATTAAGGGCAGTGGGTAATCACGGTTGGTGAACATGTCACTCAATAAGTGACATTCTTGCTCAAAGTGTAAATCTGTGCTACACATCCTAGCTGCCCTTATAAGTTGACCTTTCACAATGGATCGCTTCTGTTTGTGTGGATGAAAGCTAGAAAAGTGAAGAAACGAATTACAGTATGTTGGCTTCCTGTATATCGAAGAAACAAAGGAGCCATGAACTGTGTCCTTTTCTAGCTTTACATCAAGGTAGTCAATCACTACAGTAGAGAATTGGTATGTGAACTTGAAAAAACTTGTAGTGTTATTCAAGTATTCAATCAATTCTAGCTCCACTTTCTCATCACCCTTGAAGAGAACAAAAATATCATCCAGGTATCTAGTGTAGTAAATAAGCTGGTATTGGAATTTTGTGTTATTTAAAACAAAGTGTTTTTCCCAATATGCGACAAACATATTGGCTACACTAGCTCCACAGGGGGACCCCATAGCGATACCTTGTTTATGTAAATAGTATTGTTGGTCGAACATAAAGAAGTTAGATGATAAGATGATCTCCAAGATTTCAGTGACAGCATCAACTTCTTTCTTGGTGGCTCCTAAGTCGACCAACATAAGAGCTATCCATTCGATTGCCTCAGTATGTGGAATTGAGGTATAGAGGTCAACGATGTCTATTGTGAGAAAGTTGCAAGAGTGGTCAAAAACTAAATTGTTGATATTACTGAGAAAGGACCAAGTGTCTTTACAAATTACAGAGATATTTTTTATGTATTTGGAAAGGATATTATCAACTAGACGTGCACAAGGATGTGTCATCGACAATCGACCATCAACCAAGGCCCTCATAGGTGGATTATATAAATTTTTATGAATTTTGGGAATCCCAAACATCACAGGGACCTTAGGTGAGGTTATGTTGATGAAGTTGTAGGTATCCAAGTCAATCTTCCCACTTAAGAAAAGGTCTCTAAAGTATCCCCTGATTCTAGAATAAGACCTATTCATTTCATTAAGTGATGAGAGGGTGTATGATGGACTATCCAGTACTGACAACATTTTTTCTTTATATTCATAGTTGTCAAAAATTACTAAGCCACCCCCTTTATCGGGCTTAAGCACTCTGACAGGTAAACTGCATAAGTTGTTCAATGCAGTAGTTTGTTCTTTAGAAATATTGGCTTTCTTTTGTCCAACAAGGTAACTGTGGGTTTCATCCAAGTGTCTGAAATCAAGTTCACAAATACTTTCAAATAAGTGAAGGTCAGGGTGTAAGGGTGGGTTAAAAGTGCTGGAAAGTTTTAAGATGGAAGGCACATGTAAACCAGTGTTGGAAAACAAAAGATCTAAGTTCAACTTACACACAAAACATTTAAGATCTATTATGGTTTTGGCTAAGTTGCAGTGTTGACTAGGTACAAATGTCTTACCATAAGCAAGTAAGTCAATCAATTCAGAATCTAGGTTAATACTTGAAAAGTTGTAAATTTTAAAATCACCTTTGCTGTTAAATACAACATTTAGGTGGGTATTACCCAAGTTTTCTAAATTGTCATTAGGGCTTAATTCTAGTAGTTGTTCCAATTCTTGTTGTTGCGTCCTGGACGTCGATTGTTGCGAGGTCCTAAAAAATCTCCTCTATTAGAGTTATTATTGTTGTAAGTGTTAGGGATTCCTTCTCCCAACTGGTGGGGGGTCTGACTAGGTTTGTTGTAATTGTTCGCTCTGATCCTATTGCTTCATCGAGGGACTTGAACAAACACTTCCTCAGTGTTCTCATCAAAAGTGTCAAAGTTAGGACCACTCAGGTGTCCATGCTGTCCTACGTTGTTATAAGGTGGAAGAATAGTAGTCTTAGGGTCAGGGTGATTATTAACAGGTTGCAATTTAGGATAAGCTTTGTCCTGTTGGTAGATTGATCTATCTCTAGTCAGTTTCTTAGACTTGTTGGCTTTAAGCTTAGCCAGCAATGCATCAATGCTGGTGAAAATTCGGGTATAATCATATTTGTACCTAATGAAGTCCAAATCTAGTTTAATCAATTGGTCTAAGTCATTTATCTCAGTAGTGAGAGTAATAATGTGGGCAGAATAGTGTTTCACCATAAGCTCTAAGAGTTGTGCCCCTTGTTTCTCAAATAAGGTTTTCAAATCTGATAGAAAAGCTGCATCAAAAAATAGACCAGTAGGGGCAAAGTTACTACGAAGGCCTTTAGGTATTATGTTTTCGTTTAGACACTGTTGAAAGTAAGCTAGTTCCAACTGCAGTTTTTTTTAGTTTTACTAGTTTATTGTCAAATACCTTTAGTTTATCAGCTATAGAGTCCAAGTTAGATGTTGATGCACCTATACCCACTGCCGGTGCTTCCTGGAGTTGGTGTTGTGAAAAGGATAAAGTTTGCAGATTCGCAATCCACTCATTTAAAACAGGAACTCCTATAAGCATTGGGTTAAGGTCGCCTGGTATCTCATGGGCTGTTAAATTAACAGCAACACCTGCAGTTGCTGGTATACCATCAGGAAAAGTAGGCACTTGGTGAATAGGTGTTCCGCCAGATGTAATAGGTTGCCCTGCTGGAATCGAAGGCAGGCTAGGTCCACTGGATTGGTTACTGTTCGATCCTGAAGTAACTCTATTATTGGGAGAGTTAAGTCCATGTGAAAGTCTCTGGTCTAATGAGTCCAAACGTGAGTTAAGAACTTCAAGTCATTGAGAAATAGATTCGAAAAGCGCTGGCATACTGAAGTTCTCCAAAGTTGCAGTAGGATGATTCGATCCAAAAAGATTAGGGCTCCTGGGACTGCTAGGTCCGCCTGTGGCCATATCGACAGACAAACTGGCAAAACACAAAAAGATAAACCCAAAAGACGTAGTAGAAACCAACAGGTAGTGCAAGCTAGCAGGAGACGAAAGGCAGAGGGAAATCTACTAAACGCAAGTTTATTAAAAGAAACACACAGCAAGCGTTTTCGCTACTGTGATACAGTAGCTTCTTCAGAGTTATACAAATGAGCGCCAAAATTCAAACTTTTTAAAAGTAAAATGATGTCATTCAAAAACGTCACTTCCAGGTTTTTTTTAAAAAGACAACATATAGAAAAAGCAACAAGTACCTATTAAGTGCTTTCCAAACCAAAAATACCAGGAATTTCAGGCTAGTACTGTGGACTAGTCAAAGGGCTAGCCCACAGGAGTTTAAACATTTAAATGTTATCATTTAAAAAATCATTTAAAAGAACTTCTAAGGCAACTACTAACCAAGTTGTTCATACAAATTCAATTGCAAGTCTGCTAAAGCCAACAAAGTTCGCTAGATAAAAAAGTGTCAAGAGAACTGCAAGTTAATTATAACTAAAGATGACACCGTAAAATACAAGAACGTTATATGTGCTTATTCAATGCGGACTGATCGCAAAAAGACTAAACAGTACAAAAAATGTATTTTAATGTAAAAATATATATATACATAAGCCATTAAAAATTAAGTCTCTATCTTACCATCAAAAACTGGTCAAAAAGAAAGCAACAGAGGAACTATACTAAAATTTAATATATAATGTCTCAACCAGAAATTATAAATAGGAAGAACAAAACTAAAAATGCCTTAGCAAAGCATATTAGTAACAACCCAGGGCACAGTTTCCATTTCATGGCAATTGACCATGTCCCGTACACTACTAGGGGTGGTCCTGTCTCCTTAGTTCTAGAAACATGAGAATTAGAATGGCAAATAAAACTGGATGCATTTAGCGTCCCTGGTTTAAACGAAAACTGCAATATCTCTTGTATTTTGAAACTTAAAAGTTTCTTGAAGTGACCTTTTTGATTGTAGACTAACAACAAGCATTTCTACATTTAAATACATGAGGTTTCACCTTGACAATATTATTCTTGCCTTCTAATACCTACTCACTAGGTTGGTTACTTGATTTAGAACTAAAGTTTGATAAATTTACTTTTTCAACATTTCTAGTTTTCTAATTATTGTACATTTGTTGTTAATGATTATTTTTGGGCAAGTTTATAGTGTTATCTTATACAAAGGGAGGAACCTAGTTAGAATTTATAATATCTGGTTGAGACATTATATATTAAATTTTAGTATAGTTCTTCTGTTGCTTTCTTTTTGACCAGTTTTTGATGGTAAGATAGAGACTTAATTTTTAATGGCTTATGTATATATATATTTTTACACTAAAAAAACATTTTTTGTACTGTTTAGTCTTTTTGCGATTAGTCCGCATTGAATAAGTACATATAACGTTCTTGTATTTTACGGTGTCATCTTTAGTTATAATTAACTTGCAGTTCTCTTGACACTTTTTTATCTAGCGAACTTTGTTGGCTTTAGCGGACTTGCAATTGAATTTGTATGAACAACTTGGTTAGTAGTTGCCTTAAAGGTTCTTTTAAATGATTTTTTAAATTATAACTTTTAAATGTTTAAATGTTTAAACTCCTGTGGGCTAGCCCTTTGACTAGTCCACAGTACTAGCCTGAAATTCCTGGTATTTTTGGTTTGGAAAGCACTTAATAGGTACTTGTTGCTTTTTCTATATGTTGTCTTTTTTAAAAAAAACCTGGAAGTGATGTTTTTGAATGACATCATTTTACTTTTAAAAAGTTTGAATTTTGGCGCTCATTTGTATAACTCTGAAGAAGCTACTGTATCACAGTAGCGAAAACGCTTGCTGTGTGTTTCTTTTAATAAACTTGTGTTTAGTAGATTTCCCTCTGCCTTTGGTCTCCTGCTAGCTTGGACTACCTGTTGGTTTCTACTACGTCTTTTAAATATATTTTCACCATATGTCCTGAACATGGAGTGTAGCCCTACCTCATCCCCTATAGTCCCAACTTCATAGTGGAAGGGGATGTCAGGTATGTATAGCAGGTATATATGTAGACTATTTTTACTGTAATAGGGATTGTCTTCACAGACATGGTGTGTGTGGGAGATCACATCTGATTTTAACATGTGCACCATTGGCTACTGACAGACATCCTAAGGACATCATAGTACAGTACCAATGCTAGCACATAATGCTCCTGTGGACTACAGCAGAGATATTGGCCAATATATGTGGAAAGTCTGACACACTCTGGTAAGTCCAGAGGTATACACAGAACCCCTTAGTGCAAGACATGTGGACCAAGCCTGACAATGTGGATGTTATCAGCCATGTAGATGGGTATAACATGCAACTACTGGTATATATTTGCTTCATAAGTTATGCATTCACACACCCCTGTCTGTCTTGACACATAGTAACTGCTGGTACAGAGGTGCCATGGCCATGTACTACCCACTATATATTGACATACATCTGTACAGCATCCGACTGCTCTGTCTGACATACATGACTGTTATGGTGGTCTGGCAGCAATACATCTGGTAAGTATCTGGACATGACATCTCACTGGGTAAGTATACTAAGCTGCTAGACATGTAACAAAGCACTGTGCAGACTAAAGGCAGACTGGCTCAACACTGGCCTACATTTCCTATGGGGGGAATGCACATGT
This sequence comes from Protopterus annectens, assembly GCF_019279795.1. Taxonomy (NCBI): domain Eukaryota; kingdom Metazoa; phylum Chordata; order Ceratodontiformes; family Protopteridae; genus Protopterus; species Protopterus annectens. The sequence continues at coordinate 1,411,939,382 of NC_056725.1, forward strand.
ACCAGCATATACAGCAGTATCTACAGGCATGTCACAGCACAGAGTATGATACATCTGTGTGAAAGTGCATAACCACAACCAATGTGAACACAGCCATAGCCACATATGGTAAGCTAGCGTAATATTACAGTATACAGACTATCTGTTCAACACCATCCCCATATGTGCCACTCACACACTAACCCTACATATACTGGGCCACTACACAGTGTGGTCCGATGGCTGTCTGTGGTATGGGACATGTGTGTGTATGGCCCTACAAACGTGTAAGCCGATAGGGTAGCATACAGTGGGGTGGCATGTAACATCAGATAGAACCAGACCAAGAACAATGACATCTACCACAGTCTCTACACAGGCCAAAGTACATATTAACAATACACACACTGTCAACAATTACCATAAGTACACATACCTCAGTACTGTACACACAACCATAGAATGTCCAGGTTATGTCATAAAATATAACCCCTACTATACATAACGTGTGTAGCAGTCTGAAATCTCACTGGTGTGTGTTATCAGATATGATGTCACTAATTATGGTGTACAGCACATATGTACCTCTTACTGCATGACATATGTACAAAGGTTGACAGAGTTGTGGCTGGAGGCACATACACAGGTCCAATATTGACATGTTGCTGTGATAACATCAAACATTTATTGTTGTAATAGGGTTTGTTGCAACATATGTCCTATGAGGGATATGAAGTCAGTAACTCTCTCGGTTGTCACCATCTACAGACTGCAATCCTCACACTACCTTCTGCAGTTCATAGATAGGTGCACTGTGAGTAACACATGAAACAAAAGGCACCACACACTGCCCAGTCTGCAAATGACCCTACAGATGGGGGTTTCCTCATAAACATAGCACATGGCAGGTATTAAAACATGTAGGACAGCCATATCCACACACACCCTGTTAAACCAACATTACTACAAATGCATATAACAGCACTTACAGTCTGTAGTCAAGTCAGGCACATCCTCCTCCTGTGTGTTGCCCTGTTTTCACAGTTGTCAGAGGTAAATCCCCAATTCATCTGAGTTGCTGTTTGCCAAACAACAGATTGAGTTTCTGCTCACAGTGAAAGTAAAGGCCCAACACCAACATCATGTTCCTTGATATTGGAGTGTGTTTCCATGCAATTGGCTATGGAAATGTTACCACAGCTGTTTCACATGCAATCAGCTAGAGGAGGGCTGCAATTCATGCAGAGGCCATCAGCTGATCATGAGCATCACTTAAAATACACATGCTGCTGCCTAAGGAAAGCAGGTGTAAGTCTCCACATCCACCAGAGTGGGAGTGAGAGCGGCAGACAGAGGCAAAGAAAAGTCAGGGAGGGGTGGGAGAGTAAAACTTAAGCATGTTTGTGTCACACACCTACCAGTACAGGGTAACAAACCCCTGATGACTATGTAGTGTTATCACACGTCTATGCAGTTATTGGATGCGCCACATAGGTTACATGTTGAGGAGCCCTCAAAACATATATGTGATGGTGAGTGACATCTGCAACAGGGATATGGTAGCTATACAGTAGGTGTAGTAGATGTGCTTGTCCCCATGAACAGGTGCCAGCGTCAACACAGCCACACTCTTACAGGGACGCACACACATTGACACACTTGGCTTGGCCAGGAATGCATCTCATCACTAGTGAGATTGCCATAACACATTACTGTGCAGGTATCACATGAACCACAGCGGTCATACAGAGGTTTATGGGCAAAGGGTATGTGGAGGTGTCTAATATCAGACGGCATCCTTCAGTATGCCAGTGGGGGTTGTAGTGAGTATGAATGTGGTCATACGCATCATACAACACACACACAGACACAGGGTGTCAGTACTGACATGCATGGGTGCATTGCTTCACAGCTGTGTAGTGGTCGACTGTGCCAGATGGCTATACAAGGCTAGATGATGAGTATACCTTGGCATATGGCTACATGACAATGGTCTGCATTGTGGCTCAGGGGTGTAGTGTCTGGATTTGCCCACACAGGTGGGTATTATATTCACCATCCAGTCACCTGGGTGACTATTGCGTGTGGCCAATGCTGTGCATTACTTGCCATTTATGTGTTCCTTAGTCCATGACATGGATGGTGTTTGGGATGTGCACACCTCCCACATGCATGTACAGTGAAATGTGGAACTGTACCCGGGGTGTCTGTCATCAGATGTGCCAGTCCTGGCCTCATGTGGCAGGAGCTGTTAATGGAAGGCAGGTTGACCCTGCACCTACATTGATAGCATGATACCAGTATTCCCTGGTGTCAGTGGCATCTGTCCATAAAGGACATGTTTTCAGGCATGGTATGTCCTTTGTGGGTCACATTTAATGGCACCACTGGTGTTGCAGGTGTCCAGTGGGGAAGCATGGTGAAGGTGCACTGTCGGCATGTACATGCATATTGGACTGATGGGCAGGGCACCATGCCCTCTGTAGCCACCTGCAATCACCCCATGGTTACTATCATTGGGCAATATGCAGGGTACTACCAACATAGCGGCTGTTGCCTAGGCAAGTGTGTGTGTGTGTCTATGAGGCATGGGTTGAGAGTGTTCACTGGGTAATACTACGGTTGCCCACTTTGTTCACCTGGCCTTGATGTCACATGTAGGGGTATGGATTTGCACCCCATCCTCTCAATTATTTCACATCTGTTATCCCTGTATGGTGGAACTTGTAATATATACTAGGGCCACCATATAAGAAATTTGCAAAACCCACTCCACATTGACTCCAGTTGTAACACACTCACAGTCACCTCCACACAGGATACAAATTACAAACACAGACACACAAAGTCACACACACACACACGCACTCACACACACACACACACACACACACACACACACACACACACACACACACACACACACCTGTCATGTCTGGGATTAGAACTTCTACCTAATTAGTTTATTACACTACAGCACTACGCAGTTCAAGGACGTGCCACAGAGATTACTGGAGTATTTCTTCCACAAAGGTGTATTTCACAGTGAATGACATCAGCAGGATTGCCAAAGTAGGGCATTTGAATTGTAGTGAGTGTGACTAGCCTAAAAAGCACTGGGCTCTACACAGACACACACACACACACACACACACACACACACACACACACACACACGCACACACATGCACACACACGCACACACATGCACACACACACGCACACAGTTGCCATGTCTAGGATTAGAACTCCTCCCTAACTATTTTAGCACATTACAGCAGTACACAGTTATAGGACATGCCATGGAAATTACTGAACGACAGCTTTCCAAAAGGTGTATTTCACAGTGAATGACATCAGCAGCCTTGCCAAAGTAGGGCATTGCTTTCTACACAGAGACACACACACTTGCCATGTCTGGGATTAGAACTCCTACCTAACTATTTTATCACACTACAACAGTATGCAGTTATAGGACACACCATGGAGAATAGTGGGCTACAGCTTTCTGAAAGGTGTATTTCACAGTGAATGGCATCAGCAGCCTTGCCAAAGTAGGGCATTTAAGTTGTACTGAGTGTGACTAGCCTAAAATGCATTGCTTTCAACACAGACAGAGCCACACACAGTTGCCATGTCTGGGATTAGAACTCCTACCTAACTAGTTTATCACACTGCAACCGTACACAGTTATAGGACTCGCCATGGAGATTACTGGGCTACAGTTTTTCCAAAGGTGTATTTCAAAGTGGATGACATCAGCAGCCTTGCCAAAGTAGGGCATTTGAATTGTAATGAGTGTGACTAGCCTAAAAAGCATTGCACTCTACACAGACATACAAATACACTCACACACAGTTGCCATGTCTAGGATTAGAACTCCTACCTATTTTATCACACTACAACAGTATGCAGTTATAGGATGCACCACCGAGATTAATGGGCTACAGCTTTCCAAAAGGTGTATTCCACAGTGAATGACATCATCAGCCTTGCCAAATTAGGGCATTTGATTTGTAGTGCATGTGACTAGCCTAAAAAGCATTGCTCTCTACACAGACAGAGACACAGTTGCCATGTCTGGAATTAGAACTCCTACCTAACTAGTTGATCACACTACAGCAGTATGCAGTTATAGGATGCACCACAGAAATTACTGGGCTACAACTTTCCCAAAGGTGTATTTCAAAGTGGATGACCTCGGCAAGCTTGTCATTGTAGGGCTATGGGGAGGGCAGTGTGTGTGCGTGGCCCATAACCCATTCATGTAGAGGTTGACACACCACATGCGGGCACACGCAGGGTTATATTCCACAATTACATGTATACAGCTGCTAGGTGACTACTTCATTGTACAGTCATGTTCCACAGCTAGCACTTGAACCACATAGTCTATAATGCTGACAGATACCGATGGCTAATATCTACATTGAGTGACATCTGAACCTCATGTGGCTGTAGCCATTTGGCTGTACATTGGGTGGGACAGGTCTCATAATGCGTGACTCCTTGTCACAGTCACTCTCTTCCACACATCTATGCACATCTACTTTTGGCTTATTATAGTGTGTTGTCCTTGAATATATGTATGTATTCCTATCCAGTGTGTGTACAAAGCATGAGTGGTGCATACTGAGGAGTGTCTGCACTAACATCTGCAGCTGCCAGATATGGTCTGGTCCACTTTTGTTTGCAGACATGGGCTTCATTTTTTTAAGTGTGTGAGCATGCCCAGTATGACCTTTCAGTATGTTGTTGTCTGACATTACCTTCATTTCTCTAAGTGTGTGAGCATGCCCAGCATCCCCTTCTGTATTGAATGTGTGGATCGATTCCAGGTAGTTTGTACTCCAGTCAGATAAAAGGAATTCAAACCTCTAAACTGATAAAGGAACCAGAAACAACAAAAACAAGTAGATGAGTAAAAAAGAAAAACAACGGTTCCACACAGCACACCTTTAATTCCAATACAACATTAGTATTGTATGGTCTGATGAAGTGGAGAATATCTGTGAAAGTGCTTACCCTGTCGTATTGGAATTAAAGGTGAGCTGTGTGGAACCATTGAGTTTGTACTAAAGTGCAAACCTTTGTGTTGTACACCTACAGGTAGCAAACTGTTTCTGCAGAGTATCCGTTGATCATTTGGCAATATGGGAACAAACTGTGCAGGGGATAGTGTGTACTGTAGGTGATTGTATCTGTGCTGCTTCAGCTACATGGTACTACTGTTAGCAGAGATATTCAGACATGTGTACTGTTATACACTGTGATGTTTTCTGTCCTCATGTACTGTCAGGTGGACATTCTTGCTCACGGTAATGTCTTGGGGGACAGGGGTGACTGCAGGTGTGTGCAGTATTGTGGGCAGATGCCTACTTATTCATGGTAGGTTATGCCATCTTGGAGGAGAAGCTGCAGACACGTGCTGCTAGGTCTGTGTATCCGGTTCAGCACCTTGGTACAGTGCTGGCAAAGGCTCCCATACGTGTACATCCATCAACATGACAGTATGGCCTTATATTGCTATGGAAATACCTCACAGCTGTACAATTTGCACAGGTTACCCAGAGGCAAGAGCCATGAGTCAGGACATTGCCCCTATTGTGGTGTACGGGCAGGTATGTAGCCACCCATTTATGTGTTTACAGCCAGGGATAGTGTGTGCACACATCTTTGTGTTGGACCTTGCACATTCCATGCTGCCCACGCTCCCACCCCCCTCTGTTATTCTATCCTCTTCCTTACATTATGCATACATTCATTGATACTTTCCCTAAGGTTATTACCCCATCACAGCTGTGTGTTGTTGTTGGTCCACAGTTCATGCAGTGGGACATGGTGGACATGTTACTGTGGTTTGCCTACATGGCCTTGCATATGGCTTATGTGGAGTGTGTTATGTTGTTATTTGGGTGGCCATGACATAACATGCATTGGCAGTATGTGTGAGGCACAGGCCCTTGGCAGAGGCCTGTGGGCCATTAGGTGTTGATGCGGGTCAGATGTGGCAGGCTGTTTCATTCTGTCAGTCCTATAGTCTCAGACCATCATACAGTATATTCCCCTGGGGTGACAGGGTAGGTGTGCAAGGTGTATATGCCAATATCTTCTATCAGTCTTGTTCAGGTGGTGTGGATGCTGGCAGGGTGCTACCTACAGCTAGGGATGCACCTGCATGGGGCACCTGCACTGCATGCTGCATTCTTTCACTATTGCCATATACAAGTAGGGTCATATTGTACCCATTCCCCACAACAGGGGTACAAGCAGAGAGGTACATGTAGATGGTGTTTGCGTGAGCTGGGTGCATGTGTGCTATCGACACCACTTGCATCTGACACATGGATATGCACTGGGCATACCAGTTATGCTTGCATGTGCAGTTACATCAGCTGTTTCCCAATACATCAGTCCTACCTCCTTTGTGATCTGCGAGTGTTTGGGCAGACAACACTGGTATCCCCTACTACAGGATCAGATAATGTGATGCATACCTGCATGTGCAATTACAAGGGTGTGTCCATTTCACAGTGACACAATATATACTGTATGTCGGGGGTACTTTCCCCTGTGTACTGCTTGTATGTCTAGCCCAACAGCCAAGCCATGTCAGTCTTTCAGATGGTGACACATATTACCACCATACATTTACAATGGCTTACTGCTACCATGTGTTATACTGGTGGGTATTGCCTTTGGCACTGCAGTTGTGAGGACTTGTCCCTGTCATCAGCAGTAGTGGGCAATGGCCACCAGATCTTACCTCAACATGCTTACATTCTGACCACTCTCACACAATATGAAACACACACCAACCTAACACACACACATACCTGCATATTGTGCAGATGCTACAACCTATCCTGCTACCTTGGTCACCTCTCTGAATCTGTGCTCCACTGATATTATACCTACACATACCTGTTACTACATTTCTACATAGTGTTGTGGGGGGGGCACACTTGACTGTTACGACATGTGTACATCAGATTGCGGCGGGGGCACACCAGACCATTACTACATTTCTAAATAGGTTTGGGGGGCACACCTGACTGTTATTACATTTCTAAGTAGGGTTGGGGGGAGCACACCTGACTTTTTCTACATTTCTGCATAGGATACATTCCTACACAGGATTTTTGGAGGGGGGTACACCTGACTGTTACTACATTTCTACCCTGGGTTGGGGGAAGGGGCACACCTGACTGTCCCTACATTTCTACATAGGATTGTGGGGGGACAGACCTGACTGTTTCTACATTTCTACACAGGATTGGGGGGCACACCTGACAGTTACTGCATTTCTACACAGGATTGTGGGGGGGCACACCTGACTGTTACTACATTTCTACACATGGGGGGGGGGCACACCTGACAGTTTTTACATTTCTACATAGGATGGGGGTCACATTTCATTCTGTATTCTAACCTATCATGCTGACTAGAGGCATATCAGTGTACTACAGGTCTTAGCTTTGACTGACCTACATATTAGTTTCTGACTTCTACCCTTCAGAACTAAAATCCCACTGCCTGACTTGTTGTAGTCTGTCTGTCTGTGTAGGCCTGGGGGGGGGGTTACCCATAGGAATCATTCAGAGGCCATAGCACAGCCTTTGTTTGTGTTTATCTACACCTGTTCTGCTGGCTGAGACTGTTGTTGGGTATGTGAACCTCCCTGACTGACATGTGTGAGTCATATGGACACACATGTGGCCCAGCACATTTCCTGCAGTGGGTTTAGTTGCCCTGTGTAGTACTGGCTACTATGGTGACACCAGTATTTGTTACAGATCTCATAGTGCCACTATAGGTGTCTACTATCTTCTGGCATACCATTCAGCCAACTGATTCACTTGCATGCTCACATCCATACCATAGATACAGTTAACAACACATTCTACTCCATTTGCCAATTGGCAGGTTGAGTGACTTACCTTGTGGGTGTCCCAGTATTGAGGGTGGTGCTGCAAAGCTGCCTATGTTGGATGCACATAGTACATTCCTTACACATTGTTGAGCACAGGTAGTGTCATGTTTGTCATCCCTTTTACTGTATGTGAGAGTCAGAGAGAGAGGTGTTATTCCCTGGGTCACTCCTGTGTCAGTGTATGTGCTATGCGTTGCCTCTTTGCCAAGGCCAGGGCATACTGGGCATGCTTCCTTCTGCCTACTGGGGCAGGCTCAGGTTGTTCCTCCTCTGAGTCACTCTGTGCCTATGCAGGCCTTGGCAATGGTGGGGGGGGGGCTGTGTGGGCCTGCCCCGTGCTGTTTCTGCTTTAGCTGTTTCCGCAGAATCATATTGTGTAGCATGGCACATACGATGATAATTTGGATTACATGCAGCTGGTGATTACTGCAAGGCTCCACCGGATGTGTCCAGGCACTGGAACCGTGACTTGAGAATCCCATAAACATGCTCAACTATAATTCTGGTCTGTGCGTGTGCCTCATTATGGAGTTCTTGTTCAGGTGTGTGCACATTTCTGATGGGTGTCATCAGCCATGGCTCCAGTGTGTATCCAGCATCCCCCACTAGGTGACCGTAAGGGATGTCCCCATTGGCATATCTGTGGTAGAGCTGCATCAGATGCCAGATGTGGGAATTGTGATAGCTTCCAGGGCAGCCAGCACACACATTCATTATTATGCCCTGGGCATCACACATGACCTGGCAGTTGATGGAGTGGAAGCCCTTGCAGATGATGTAGACCCTATCCCTCTCACTAGGTGTTGCCTTGATGTGTATGTGCGTGCAGTCTATAGCACCCACTACCTCAGGGTATTCTGCTATTTGGTGGAACAGTTGCATATTGTTGGCCAATGCCTCACGGGTGCTGGGGAAATATACGTGCTCACCGACATGTGCTGACATGGCATCCAGGAACTGGTGGAGTACCCTGGATGCTGATGCCTGTGAGATCCCCATCATATCCCCAGTTGGCCTTTGGAATGGACCTGTGGCTAGTATTCTTAGGGCTACACATACCTTGGTATCCACTGGGATGGATTCCCCTCTGTTAGTTCTGTGTATCAGGCGTGGCCAGCACAGCTCAACAATTTGCTGTAGGAGGTCCCTGTCCACCCTGTAGCGCTCCACTATCTCCAGCTCATGTAGCTCCTGGTAGGTTATCCTGGGTCTGTACACTCTTCTCCATCTCCTCACTCTGGGTTGGTCGACAGCATTCACATCCTCACCACCCTCAACCTCTTCCACAAGTTATTGTATGATAGCTATTGCAGCCCCTATCATTTAGTTGTTTTGTTTGTTAAAACTTCCCCACTTGTATACACTGGTGGCATAGAGTATGGGAAAAACCAGAGGGGAAGGTGTTTGCATAGTTTATAGTAGTGTTCTGGGCTGGGCTGGTCTGTTGCCTGTGTAATTGGCTGATTCTGCTGCATTTCACCTGCCAGCTATGCTAGTTCTCCTTGATTACCTTCCTATAACTGTTTTCCCTTCCCATTGTCTTTCTGTTTAAGCCCAAGGGTGCACCATGCAAGCACAGTGCTCAAATTTGCACAGAGCTGCTATTTCCTGGTTTACTTTTTTTTTTCTTTAAAACCTGGTGCACAGCATGCACACCCACTTAGGCAATGTAAAGAGTACTAGGCAGCCTTAGACACACCCCCTTGCCTAGCTGTGCTAAGCTAGGAGCAAACCTGAGCCACAGGGCTCTAATCTACTTACAGTATGCCTGACACACACCCCCATGATGTTACCTAACTCCTAGCCTTGCACCAAGCTATTCCTGCTCTTACATTGTTGGGAGCTGACTAGCATGCAAGGGAAATTCGGGATTCACTATCATTCCCCTCATTTGCATACGATTGCCTGCTAATGCATAGTTACATGTCTCACAATGAGCCTCCCCCCTTAGCAACCACTATTCACTGGCCATGTTGTCTTTTGCCTGCCATTGACTATAATGACAGAATAGTGATTGTAGTTAGAATGCTTATTTTAGGTTTATTTTCTTATTCCCCCAATCCTGTTTGCACACCACTGCCCTACGCTTAAACAGCCGAGATCGGCTAAAAAAATAATTTAATTTAAAATAAGCTGATTTTTTTTCAACTGTTTTCCATGCCAATGGCCTTATACTTGGCCATTGGCATGCTTTCTAAATGATATCCACCCTTTAATTGGAGTTGCCATGGCTCCATTTTGGAATTTGCAAAAATGTACTCTGTTTCTGGCAGAGTACATTTCTGTAGATTACACTAGTCCTGCACGGCCAGTTTCCAGCTTACTGGATCGCAAATTCAACTCATTTGCATGGATTTCTCATGCAAATGGGGTAACTTGCATACAGGGGTTGAGTCCATGCAGGACTAGTGCAGGAGCGCTCATGCACGCCCCTACAGGTTATTCCTGGATCGCACGGCAGACATATTGCCTGCTGGAGCTCCTGCACTAATCCTGCACGCTGTGCAAGACTTGCAGAATCCAGGGGATAGTTCTCTTACATTTGTAAGACAAGCATATGAGTCATATTAATATTCACAAATGACATAGATATATTTACAAAATTCCAGATAGCTGGGCTGGCAGTGTTGCAATCCAAACTGAAAAACAGGCAGGCATTCTATCTATCTTGCTACATTTGTATTCCCAGACTTCCACCTCAATATTCTAGTCACCTACTTAATCCCTACTGCAACAAACTCCCAACACTTGAAACCAAAGCTCATAGCCATCTTCAGAGTCAGAGCTATACCTAACTATTACCTGACTCCACAAAGGGGGAGCCATGACGGACCCGGGAACTACCGCCCCATTAGCCTGATGAGCCTGGTCTGCAAGGCCATGGAATGTATCATCGTGGAACTCATAAACAAAGACATTGGTAATCTCCAAACTCTGGACCCTACTCAGTTTGGATTTGTAAAATGCAGATCATGCCTCCTAAACCTGATTGACTTCTTTGAAGCAGTCACCAAAGCCATAGGTGAGGGTAAAATGGTTCACACAGCTTATCTAGATCTCGCCAAGGCTTTCAACACAATCCCCCACTCTGGAATTATAGATAAGCTCACTAAACTAGGTATAAATCCCTATGTCACAAGATGGGTTGCCAACTGGCTCACGGACAGAACCCACACTGTGAAAGTAGCGGATTCCAAATCCGACATCAGACCAGTGACAAGTGGAGTACCACAGGGTTCAGTCCTGGGTCCTCTCCTGTTTGGTATCTACTTCTCTGAAGTGCAGGCCAACACAGAAGGTCTTTGGCTAACAAAGTTTGCAGATGACTGCAAACTAGCAGCCATAATCAAAACTCCTAACAATGTGGACAAACTACAAAAGGGCCTCACTGAGACAGATACCTGGTGTCAAAGCCATGGCCTGAAGCTCAATGCCAAAAAATGTATTGTCATCCCCTTTGGTAAAAACTCTGAACACATGAACTACCACATAGCTGGTAGTCTACTTAATGCTGAAAATGTGATGAGACCTTGGGACACAGGTGGACAGTAGTCTCTCCTTTGATAATCACATCGCCACAGTGGTCAGGAAATCCTTCTACGTGACTCATCTCATCACAAAAGGATTCTCATCCAGAAAAAAAGTGGTCATTGTTGCCCTCTACTCATCACTCATTAGATCCATTATAGAGTACAATGCCCCTTTTGGTATGTACCTCACAAGACATCTACAAGAACTGGAAAGACCACAAAAATACCTCACAAAGAGGATTACTGGCCTCAAACAGATGCCCTATGCAGACCATCTCAAAAAACTACAGCTTTACTCCATCGCATATCGCCCACTCAGGGGCGATCTCTGCCTAACATACAAAGCTATGCCAAACCCAGAGCTGTTGGACATGCTCCACTTAAAGAAATCCCAATCCCTCTGAGCTACACGCACTAGGGACCTTAACCTTGTCACCACAATAAACAGAACATGCTGGAGGGATAGATTCCTGTCCCAGAGACTTCCCATACTCTGGAACAGACTACCTATCTATGTCAAACAGAGCTCCTCATTAGCACTCTTAAGAAAAATCTTGATGACTGGATGGGAAATGGGAAACTCACCCCGGGGATCACTTCTGTGGCTCTGCTCGACAGGGGCACAGGAAAATAATTTTCTTGGGTGGCGAAACCAGGGTACATTTTTTGGCTAGGCTTGTATGGGCCCTAGGGCCGATAGCCTAGTACCTACCTATGAACCTATGACTAATATCATCTGCATGTTCACTTACTCTACCTTTAAGGTTGGGTGGTGCTTATTTAATGGAATAGGCTAAATACACAATACCATACAGTTTACAATATGCACAGCAGTTGAACATAAAGTTTTCATAGCTACAGAATGCATATAGCAATCAGTTATAGTTGCATACTTACAAAATACCTACATCAAAATTCCATTTTTGTTAAAAAAAATATTTTCTGTTTTAGAAGTCAAACCTTTCTTTCAGATTTCATTTTTAATTATGAACCAGGATGAATTTTATGATCAGAAACTATAATTTCCCAGTTCTTTGAAATTATACCTTTAATTTGCTTGAAAACAGTGGTCCATTTAATACATTAAACAATATTATGGCTATTACATTAGCTGCTTTCATATAATCATTCTTTAAAATGAGATTGTCATTCTTCTGAGATAAATCTGTTGTACTGAATTAATTTGGCCTTGTTATGTTTCTGCTGCTATAAGGACCAACAAAAAAATCCATAACTGTGTTAAAATCAAACTCAGCCATATCTAGTCTGGATATTCTAGACATTTGAAAACTGACTATTACAAAAAAGGACATTTTTGTAGTGACTTTCAGACTATAGATACATATTATCCTAAAAAGGCCATCTAAATACCTTCATTTCTAATTCACCCATTTCATTTTTTAAGTTGTAACATTCAGAAAACTTATCTTTTCACTGCCATTTTAAAGTCAAAGACCAGAAAATCTGTGGCATTATTTCCATATTTACTGAACGTAATTAAATTTAGCTCTGAATATCCCACAATAAGAAATATATAATTTATGAAATGAATGCCAAAATAAATAGCATGTTTATTTGGTTAATCCAAATATATGCATATGATGCATTTTGTTCAGTTGTAAGTATCTTGATGAAGTGTTATGTGTGATTTAATTATTTATTTATGTATTTATGTATGTATTTATTTATGAATTTATTTATTTATTTATTTATTTATTTATAAGTAAAAGTTATACAGGGGGCAGTTCCTATTACTTAGCCACCATTAGTCAATGCTTGCCTTATCAGAAAAGGTTTATTTATTAAGACAGTACATGGGTGAAATGAGTTGAACTGTTTCTAGTAAAAATAATCATTCTTGCTCTATTTACTTTTTACTGATTTTATATTGTTTAATTACAGACATAAAAGGCTTGCCAGATTCACTTTATAAGCTCAAAATGCTGAAATCTTGAATTACATAATCTCGAGCCCATAAAGTGGAAAATCCAAATACCCGAAACCAGAAAATCGCGAAAGCCTGAATCCCGAAACCACAAAACTGCGAAATTCAAACTCCCGACAATTTCAAAAATCAATACAACACACATGCACACAACTAAAGAACCACACACACCTACCCTTATTATATGCAAGAGGAAAGCCCCCCTGCACCGATCACATGCCCCCACTTAAATATTCTAACTCCAAGGTCGAACTACACACACACACGCACACACACACACACGCACACACACACACACACACACACACACACACACACACACACACACACACACACACACACACAAAAACACACATTCACACATTTATAAATATTTAAAATAGTTACAGCTGGAAAACTGATGTTTTCCACCATTATAATTGTTCAGACAAACATCACTGCATCCTGAAAATGAAGCTGTTGCTTTTGCAACTAAAAACAAACAGCAGAAAAGCTCCAAATGTGGTATAGAACACTAAACAAACCAAATAAAACAAAGTGAAATTCCACAGAAATCCATCAAACCAAGTCTCCAGACACAGAATGTATTTTTAGTGCTTTCGTTCTTTAAGTGTATGCTAAGAACTTAATCAGAAAATATAAACAGGACTAAGAATGCAGTTTAAAAAAGCAGCCTAAAAAGTCACATGATAAAAAACAATGGGTTAATGAATACTAGTGGGTGTTGCCTCTCAAAAGTAAAATTGAGTGTTGTACCTTAAAGAAACAATAAATATTCAAATGATGTGTGCAAAGATAAACTGTAAAAAAGATGAAAATAAAAAAATAAAATAAAAATATATTTCAGTGAAGATTCTGTGTTTGGTGTTTTTTGTTGTTTCATTTTTTTGCAGTTTCTACCATGGCTGGAGAGGTTTCCACACAGGATACTTTGTTAGGCTTATCTACATATCCAGTTCCAGAGGAATTAGCTATATTAATGCAAAAACTAACCTCTGCAGTTTCTGAAGTCAGTAGAATTTTAGGAGGGTTGTTTACCAGGAGTCAACACACTTTGTCTTCTTCAGCTCCAATTGTAAATTAAACTCAGCAAAGGGCAAATCTGGTTCTTTCTCCTTCTATATTTGGGGAGTTTTCCAGCATCAACAGGAGTCAAGTGCTGAACATGGACAACAGTTTAGAAACCATTATTAATGAAGTCAGCAATTCATTTCCTGACGTTAACAGCCAAGGATTCTTTTGAGCCTATGAGTACCTTTACTGCTGCTGTTAATTGTACTAAGCACAAGAGTGAATAATGTTACTGTACATGATGAGCATACTCAAGATTCAGGGACTTACTTAGGCAATATTCCTTAAACTGATGCTTTCAAATCCTATGTAAGACATTTAGTGGTATCAAACTCCTACTCTAGCTCCCCTAGTAACCTGCAGCATGAAAACTGACATGTCATTTTACTAGATATCACTTTTGCATACTAGCCTCGTCTTTCATTTGCTAGTAATTACTCTAATAATAAAAATAATGTTGACAATTACTTTAGCTGCTTGCTTGACAGAACATCTCACACACACAAGCGCACACACATATTTGACTATATACAGAGATATAAAAGGGAAAGCTAATGAGGCAAAGTGGAGTGAGAAATTTCGGTATTACCTGACTAAACCCCATAATGTCCTTAATTCTTAATGTAAGGAGTGTGCCCATTTTTTTTCTTTTCTGGGATGTAACAATATCTCTAATAATAAAATATCCCAAACATTTCACCTTAATCATACCTAAACTGGTCTTGGAAACACACTAGATACCCAGCTTGTTTCAAATGACCTCGTATAGCCTGGATCGTAGGGTAAATAAGAGTTCTAATCTTCTGAATGCGTCATGACATCATCTAATTGAGATGCAGTGTACTTAGCATTGTCTCACAGAAGTCTCTTAAAGGAAGGACACTATACCTGGAATTAGCATTCTGACGCTGAATTTGTTTTATCTTTAACTTGAGCCATTCTTAAAGCTAATCTGCTCAAGTATCTTAAGTTTTTCCAACATTTCTGTAATTTTGTCAGCTCTAGCTGTTCAGTAGCTAACAAACCTTTTTTTTTAGTTTTTATTTGATTTTACATATTACAACAATAATTCAACAATCTGAAACAAACAAACAAAAAAAAAACAAAACAAAACTATATACAAAAGTCCATAACAAGAATTATATACACTAAACCATTAGTTCTTCTCTAATAGATCAATAAATTTCTGTAATTTCTAGTTCTAATTTATATAGTTGATAATTCATTTTTACAAACAGATTTGGCTAGACAGATAAAATCACTAGTAAAAGAGAGACTAGTTTTACATTTCCAGTTTTTAGTTATAACTTTCCTAGCAATAGCTAGGACAGACCAAAGAAGAGGCATTTGTGATACTGGAATAACGTCTGTGATTGGGACATTGAACAAAATCAAGGAATCTGCAATAGTACAATTATCTGACCACAATGCTTTGCAAAAGCTTCTAAAATCAGTCCAAAAATATGACACTATGTTGCATTCTATGATCATACGAGCCCAATCTACATAAAAGGCTTCATTACATCTCCTGCATTTTATTTTTTCTGATTTATATATAACAGCAATTTTGTGGGGTGTTAGAAAAACTCTCTGTAAAAATTTCCATGTATAAATCTTTCAGTATAGAGAGGATATTGATTTTCCTGCAGATTTTAAGGATAGTTTCTTATTTTTCTCAGAAAATTCTTGTTTATTTTTGTCAATTAATTCCAGTATGACAATTCAGGGGGAACACATTAAATTCTAATAATCTTATACATGATTGATAAGTATGACTTACCTTTAGACAGATTATTATCTATATTAGAAATGGACTATTATTTACATTAGAAAAGAAGTCTAGGATTTTTGGAACAGTTTTAGTTTCTATGTCTAATGCTATTTTAATTCTGTCTTGAATATATTCCTTACATGTTTATATATCTAACCAACTACTATTTTTCAGACTGTATCCAGCAATCAGATAATCAGCTGAGTGTATTTTATTCCGATTCAAAAACTGATAGCAATAAATTAAATTACTCTTCTTTAAGGTAAACATTTTCCTTGTATTAAAAGATATTAAAGATCCATTTGTGAAAGCTAGAAGGAATAATATTAGTAGATCTTTAATTAGATCATTTGAATTCATAAATCTCTTGAATATTAATAGAACTTGTTTTATGAAAGGGTAGAGACTAAACTTATGTTTTTCATTTAATATATACCCCCGGATCTGCAAGCCTTGCATGGTATGCAAGATTAGTACAGGAGTTCCAGCAGGCAATATGTCTGTCGTGCGGTCCAGGAATAGCCTGTAGGGGCGTGCACGAGCACTCCTGCACTAGTCCTGCACGGACTCAGCCCTGTATGCAAATTACCCCATTTGCAGGAGAAATCCATGCAAAATAGGTGAATTTGTGATCCAGGAAGCTGGAAACCAGCCATGCAGGACTAGTGTAATCTGTAGAAATGTACTCCACCAGTAATGGACTACATTTCTGCAAATTCCAACACGGAGCCATGATAGCTCCAAATAAAGGGTGGATATCATTTAGAAAGCATGCCAATGGCCAAGTATAAGGGCATTGGCATGGAAAACAGATGAAAAACATAAAAAATCAACTTTTATTTTTTTAGCCAATCTCGGCTGTTTAAGCGTAGGGCAGCGGGCGCAAACGGGATCAGGGGGAAAATAAGAAAATAAACGTAAAATAAGCATTCTAACTAAAATCACTATTCTGCCATTATAGTCAATGGCAGGCAGAAGACAGCATGGCCAGTGGATAGTGGTTGCTAAAGGGGGAGGCTCAGTGTGAGACATGTAACTATGGATTAGCAGGCAATCCTATGCAAATGAGGAAAATGATAGTGAATCCCAGATTTCCCCAGCATGCTAGTCAGCTCCCAACAGTGTAAGAGCAGGAATAGCTCAGTGCAAGGCTAGGAGTTAGCTGACATCATAGGGGTGTGTGTCAGGCATACCATAAGCGGATTGGAGCCCTGTGGCTCAGGTTTGCTCCTAGCTTAGCACAGCTAGGCAAGGGTGTGTGTCTGAGTCTGCCTAGCACTCATTACATTGCCTAAGCGGGTGTGCGCACCACGCACTGGGTTTTAAAGGAAAAAAAAAGGAAAACAGGAAATAGCAGCTCAGTGCACATTTGAGCACTTGGTTTGCGCGGCGCACCACTGGGCTTAAACAGAAAGGCAATGGGAAGGGAAAACAGCAGTACTAAGTGAATCAAGGAGAACTAGCATAGCTGTCAGGTGACATGTATCAGAATCAGCCAATTACACAGGCAGCAGGCCAGCCCAGCCCAGCACACAACTATAAACTATGCAAACACTTTCCCCTCTGTTTCCCATACTCTACACCACAGGTGTATACAAGCGGGTAACTTTTAACCAACAAAACTACAAAATGATAGGGGCTGCAGCAGACATCATATAACAACATGTGCAAGAGGTTGAGGGTGGTAAGGATGTGAATGCTGTTGACCAACCCACAGTAAGGAGATGGAGAAGAGTTTACAGACACAGGGTAACCTTCCAGGGGCTACATGAGCTGGAGATAGTGGAGCACTATAGGGTGGACAGGGACCTCCTACAATAAATTGTTGAGCTGTGCCGGCCACGCTTGACACACCAAACTGACAGAGGGGAACACATCCCAGTGGATACCAAGGCATGTGTGGGTCTAGGAATACTACCCACAGGTACCTCCAAAAGCTCAACTGGGGATCTCTTGGGGATCTCACAGGCATTAGCATCCAGAGTATTCCACCAGTTCCTGAATGCCATGTCAGCACATGCCAGTGAGCACGTATATTTCCTCAACACCCGTGAGGTGTTGGCCAGCAATATGCATCTCTTCCACCAAATAGCAGAATACCCTGAGGTAGTGGGTGCTATAGACTGCATGCACATAGGCATCAAAGCACCACCTGTTGAGCAGGTTAGGGTCTACATCAACCACAAGGGCTTCTTCTCCATCAACTGCCAGGTTGTGTGTGATGCCCAGGGCATTATACTGAATGTGTGTGCTGGCTGCCGTGGAAGCTATCACGATTCCCACATCTGGCATCTGATGCAGCTGTACCAGAGATTTGCCAGTCGGAACATCTCTTATGGTCACCTAGTGGGGGATGCTGGTTATGCACTGGAGCCGTGGCTGATGACACCCATCAGAAATGCACACACACCCAAACAAGAACACCATAATGAGGCACAAACACAGACCAGACGTATAATACAGTGTGTGTTTGGGATGCTCAAGTCATGATCCTGGTGCCTGGACACATCCGGTGGAGCCTTGCAATACTCACCAGCTACATATACTCAAATTGTTATGGTATGTGCTATGCTACACAATATGATCCTGCGGAAACAGCTGCAGCAGGAACAACATAGGGCAGGGCCACACAGCCCCCCACCAGTGCCAAGGCCTGCACAGGTAC
The DNA here is from genome assembly GCF_019279795.1 of Protopterus annectens. Lineage (NCBI taxonomy): Eukaryota > Metazoa > Chordata > Ceratodontiformes > Protopteridae > Protopterus > Protopterus annectens. The sequence continues at coordinate 1,411,958,276 of NC_056725.1, forward strand.
AGAGTGACTCAGAGGAGAAACAACCTGACCCTGCCCCAGTAGACAAATGGAGGCATGCCTAGTATGCCATGGCCTTGGCAAAGAGGCAACACATAGCACATACACTGATACAGTAGGGATCCAGAGAATGACACCTCTTTCTGACTCACACATACAGTAAAAGAGATGCCAAACATGACACTATCTGTGCTCAATCATGGATAGGGAGTGTACTACATGCATCCAACATAGGCAGCCCTCCAGCACCATCCTCAATACTGGCACACCCACAAGGTAAGTCACTCAACCTACCAGATGCCGAATGGAGTAGAATGTGTCATTACCTGTGTCTATGGTATGGATGTGAGCATGCTAGGGAATTGGGTGGCTAAATGGCATGCCAGCAGATAGTAGTAACTCATAGTAGCACCATGATATCTGTAACAAATACTGGAGTCACCATAGTAGCCAGTACTACACAAGGCGACAAAACCCACTGCAGGAAATGTGCTGGCCTTCATGTGTGTCCATATGACTCACACATGCCAATCAGGAAGGTTCACATACACAACAGTCACAGCCAGCAGGACAGGTGTAGACAAACACAAACAGAGGCTGTGGTATGGCCTGTGAATGGTGCCTATGGGTAACCTCCCCCCAGGCCTACACAGACAGACTAAACAGGTCAGGCAGGGGGATGTTAGTTCTGAAGGGTATGAAGTCAGACACTAATATGTAGGTCAACCAAAGCTAAGACCTGTAGTGCACTGATATGCCTCTAATCAGCATGATTGGTTAGAATACAGAATGAAATGGAGTACCTGACATACCAGTACAGTCATAGCAAATGTGTACATGTGCCAGGTGTGCCCCCACCATCCTATGTAGACATGTAGAAACAGTCAGGTGTGCCCCCCCAATCATGTGCAGAAATGTAGAAACTGTCAGGTGTCCCCCAAAATCCTGTGTAGAAATGTAGTAACAGTCAAGTGCACCCCCAATCCTGTGTAGAAAAGTAGTAACAGTCAGGTGTACCCCCCAATCCTTTGTAGAAATGTAGTAACAGTCAGGTGTGCCCCCCAATCCTGTGTAGAAATGTAGTAACATGTATGAGTAGGTATAATACCAGTGGAGCACAGATGCCCAGAGGCGGTGAAGGTAACAGGATAGGTTGCAGTGTTTGCACAATATGCAGGACTGTGTGTGTTAGGTTGGTGTGTGTTTCATATTGTATGAGAGTGGTCAGTATGTATGCATGTTGAGGCAAGACCTGGTGGCCATTGCCCACTACTGCTGATGACAGGGACAAGCCCTCACAACTGCAGTGCCAAAGACAATTCCCACCAGTATAACACATGTTAGCAGTAACCCATTGTAAATGTATGGTGGTAATACGTGTCACCATCTGAAAGACTGACATGGCATGGCTGTTGGGCTTGATATACAAGCAGCACACAGGAGAAAGTACCCCAGACATACAGTATATATTGTGTCACTGTGAAATGGAGACCCCCTTGGAATTGTACATACAGGTATGTATCAGATTAACTGGTCCTGTAGTAGGGGATACTGGTGATGTCTGCCCAAACACTTGCAGATCACAAAGGGGGTAGGACTGATGTATTGGGACACAGCTGATGTACCTGCACATGCCAGCATAACTGGAATGCCCCATGCATATCTGTGTGTCAGATGCAAGTAGTGTCCATAGCACACATGCACCCAGCTCACACAAACACCACCCACAGGTACTTCACTGGTCATATCCCTGCTGTGGGGAATGGGTACAATATAATCCCACCTGTATATGGCAATAGTGGAATAATGCAGCATGCAGTGCAGGTGTCCCTTGCAAGTGTATCCCTAGCTGTAGGTAGCACCCTGCCAGCATCCACACCACCTGATCAAGACTGATAGGAGGTATTGGCATGAACACCTACCACACCCACCCTGTCATCCCAGGAGAATATACTGTATGGTGGTCTGAGACTGTAGGACTGACAGAATGCAACGGCCTGCCACATCTGGCCCACAGCAACACCTAATGGCCCACAAGCCTCTGCCAAAGGCCTGTGTCTCACATTTACTGCCAATGCATGTTCATAGGTTCATAGGTTGTTACTAGGCTATCGGCCCTAAGGTCTATGCGAGCCTAGCCATAACAATTCCCTGGAAATTTTTCCCACAATATTTACTTCTCTGGGCCCCTGTCTAGCAAGGTGACTGACATGATCCCTGGGGTGAATTTTTTATCTCCCATCCAATCATCAAGGTTCCTTTTGAAGAGGGCCAATGAGGTGCTCTGTTTGACATGTATGGGCAGTCTATTCCAGAGTATGGGGAGTCTCTGGGTCAGGAACCTATCCCTCCAGCATCTTTTGTTCAATGTGATGATAAAGTTTAGATCCCTGGAGCGTGTGGCTCTGAAGGATTGGGATTTCTTTAAGTGGAGCATGTCCAACAGCTCAGTGTTTGACATGACCTTGTATGTTAAGCAGAGATCGCCTCTGAGTAGACGATATGCCACAGAGTATAGCTGGAGTTTTTTAAGATGGTCAGCATATGGCATCTGCTTTAGGCCTGTGATTCTTTCAGTGAGGTATTTCTGTGGCCTTTCCAGCTGTTGCAGATGTCTTGTGAGGTACATACCAAATGGGGCGTTGTATTCTATAATGGGTCTAATGAGGGATGAGTACAGTGGGACAATGACCTCCTTTTTTCTGGATGAAAAGCCCTTAGTGATGAGGTGTACCACGTAGAAGGATTTCCTGACTGTTGTGGCAATGTGGTTATCGAAAGTGAGACCACTGTCCACTTGTGTCCCTATGTCTCTCATCACACTTTCGATGTTTAGTGTCTTGCCATCTATGTGGTAGTTCATGGGTACATGTTTTTTTCCAAAGGGGATGACTATACATTTCTTGGCATTAAGCTTGAGCCCATGGCTCTGGCACCAGGCATCTGTTTCTGTAAGACCCTTTTGTAGAATATCCACATCATTTGGGGATTCAATAATAGCTCCCAGTTTGCAGTCATCTGCAAACTTTGTTAGCCAGAGTCCCTTAATGTTGGCCTGTACTTCAGAGAAGTAGATGCCAAACAAGAGTGGTCCCAGGACTGAACTCTGAGGTACTCCACTTGTCACTTGTCTGGAGCTGGATTTGGAGTTGGCTACTTTTACAGTCTGGGTTCTGTCAGTAAGCCAGTTGGCAACCCATCGAGTGACGTAGGGATTTATGCCCAGCTTAGTAGGTTTATCTATGATTCCAGAGTGGGGAATGGTGTCGAAGGCCTTGGCGAGGTCCAGATAGGCTGTGTGGACCTCCTTACCCTCATCCACAGCTCTGGAGACCGATTCGAAGAAGTCAATCAGATTCAGGAGACAAGATCGGCCCTTCACAAACCCAAACTGGGTGGGGGTCCAGTTTCTGGAGGTTGCCAATGTCTTTGTTTATAAGTTCCATGAAAATGCATTCCATGCCCTTGCAGATCAAGCTTGTCAGACTGATGGGACAGTAGTTCCCAGGATCCAAGGTGGATCCTCCCTTGTGGAGCGGGATAACTGTAGCTGTGTGCCACTCACTGGGCACGAAGCCTGAGGTGAGGCTATGATTAAACATGTCACTTAGGTGGGGTGCCAGTTCATTTTGTAGTTCATGTAGTACACAGCCTGGGATGTCATCTGGTCCCATGGATGCTGTATTCTTAGCTTTGGAGAGTGCTGTTTCTACCTGTGTGGCTGTGATTATCAGAATTTGGCAATCTTTTGGTATTGAGATGGGCCCTTTAGGGGGTGAGACGGGAGTGAAGTTGGCACTAAATTGATCTGCCAGGATATTGGCAATATCCTTGGGATCAGTATATTTAATGCCATTCTGTTGTAGTTCAGAGAAGATCTGAGCATTGCCATTTAGATTCTTGACATAACTATAGAATGCCTTGTTGTTGTCTTTGGAATCTTTGGCAATTTTATTTTCGTAACTAGCTTTTGAGGATTTTATGAGGGATCTCAGCTTCTTACTGAGGCTGGTGAAGGAGTTTTTTGCATCCTGGGATTTTCCTCTTTTCTGCAACAGTTTCTTCCTTCTGTTGTATAGTTTGTTTATAGCAGGGGACCACCATATCGGCTTCCTTTTTTTGGAGAAGAGGATCTTGGTTCTATTTGGGATGGCATGATTCATGCACGAGTGGATGTGCTCATACAGTGCCTTAGTGTAGGATTCTGCAGTTGAACTTTCAGATCCTGTCTGCGTGGGTGTTGTGAAGTTTGTCACTTCTGACTTCAGTAGCATGAAGTTGGCTTTGGAGAAGTTTTTTTAAGGAGGTTTCCTTACTGGGGGTGGGGGTGGGATGTGGATGTCAAGGGTGATTTGCTTATGGTCAGGGGATTACCCCTATTGTGGTGTACTGGCAGGTGTGTAGCCACCCATGTAGTTCATGTTATGTCATGGACACCCAAATAACATAACACACTCCACATAAGCCATATGCAAGGCCATGTGGACAAACCACAGTAACATGTCCACCATGTCCCACTGCATGAACTGTGGACCAACACTAACACACACCTGTGATGGGGTGATACCCCTAGGGAAAGTATCATAGAATGTATGCATAATGTATGGAAGAGGTTGGAATAACAGAGGGGGGGGTTGGGAGCATGGGTAGCATGGAATGTGCAGGGTCCAACACCAAGCTGTATGCACACACTATCTCTGGCTGCAAACACATAAATGGGTGGCTACACACCTGCCCGTACACCACAATAGGGGTAATCCCCTGACCCAAGGCCCCTGCCTCTGGGTAACCTGTGCAAATCAGAACAGCTGTGAGGCATTGCCACAGCAAGATAAGGCCATACTGTCATGTCGATGGGTGTACAAATATGGGATCCTCTGCCAGCACTGTACCAAAGTGCTGAACCGGATACACAGACCCAGCAGCACATGTCTGCAGCTCTCCCTCCAGAATGACATAACTTACCATGAATATGTAGATGTCTACCTACAATACCAGACACAGCTGCAGTCACCCTTGTCCCCCAAGACATCACTGTGAAAAATAATGTCCACCTGACAGTACATGAGGACAGAAAATATCACAGTGTATAACAGTACACATGGCTGAATAGCTCTGCTAACAGCAGTACCATGCAGCTGAGGCAACACAGACATAATCACCTACAGTACACAAAATCCCCTGCACAGTGTTTCCCCATATTCCAAATGATCAAGGGATACCCTGCAGAAACAGTTTGCTACCTGTAGGTGTACAACACAAGGTCTGCACTAGAGTACAAACTACCTGGAATCGATCCACACATTCAATACAGAAGGCCATACTGGACATACTCACACACAAACAAATGAAGCCCATGTCTACAAACAACAGTGGACCATACATATCTGGCATTTGCAGATGTTAGTGCATACTCTCCTCATTATGCACCAGTCATGCCTTGCACACACAGTGGATAGGAATACAGACACATATCCAAGGACAACACACTATAATAAGCCAAAAGTAGACATACATAGATGTGTGAAAGAGACTGACTGTGACAAGGAGCCATCCATTATGAGGCCTGTCCCACCCAGCAGACAGCCAAATGGCTACAACCCCACGCTTGTGTAAATGTCACTCACTGTAGACATTAGCCACCTTTATCCATCAGCATTACAGACTATGTGTTGCAAGTGCTAGCTGTGCAACATGACTGTACAAGGAAGTAGTCATCTAGCAGCTGTATACATGTACCTGTGGATTATAACCCTGCTTGTGCCCTTGTGTGGTGTGTCAACTTCTAGATGATTGGGTTATGGCCCATGCATACATACTGCCCTCCCCATAGCCCTACTATGACAAGCCTGTTGAGGTCATCTACTTTGAAATACATCCTTGGGAAAGGTGGAACTCCGTAATCTCTGTGGTGTGACCCATAACTGAGTACTACTGTAGTGTGATAATCTAGTTAGGTATGAGTTCCAATCCCAGACATGGCAACTGTGTGTGTGTCTCTGACTGTGGAGAGAGCAATGCTTTTTAGTCTAGTCACACTCATTACAATTCAACTGCCCTACTTTGGCAAGGCTGCTGATGTCATTCACTGTGAAATACACCTTTTGGAAAGCTGTAGCCCAGTAATCTCCGTGGTGTGTCATATAACTGCATACTGCTGTAGTGTGATAAAATGGTTAGATAGGAGTTTTAATACCAGACATGGCAAGTGTGTGTGTGTGTGTGTGTGTGTGTGTGTGTGTGTGTGTGTGTGTGTGTGTGTGTGTGTGTGTGTGTGTGTGTGTGTGTGTGTGTGTGTGTGTGTATCTCTGTTTGTGTAGACAGCGATGCATTTTAGGCTAGTCACACTCACTACAATTCATATCTCCTACTTTGGCAATCCTGCTCATGTCAGTCACTGTGAAATACACCTTTGGGGAAGGCATATTTCAATAATCCCTGTGATGTGTCCTATAACAGCTTCATGCTGTAGTGTAATATAGAACTCTGGTAGGGGTTTTATTCCCACACATGGCAGTTGTGGATGTTTTGTGTGTGTTTCTATGTCTGTGTAGGGAGCAATGCATTTTAAGCTAGCCACACTCACTACAGTTCAAATGCCCTGCTTTGGCAATTCTGCTGATGTCAGTCACTGTGAAATACACCTTTGGGGAAGAAGCACTCCAGTTATCCCCATGGTGCATCCTATAACAGCTTCATGCTGTAGTGTGATATAGAACTCTGGTAGAGGTTTTATTCCCACACATGGCAGTTGTGGATGTTTTGTGTGTATTTCTATGTCTGTGTAGGGAGCAATGCATTTTAGGCTAGTCACACTCACTACAATTCAAATGCCCTACTTTGGCAAGCCTGCTGATGTCAGCCACTGTGAAATACACCTTTGGGGAAGGAGTACTCCAGTAATCTCCATGGTGCATCCTATAACTGGGCAGTGCTGTTAAGTAGGAATTCTAATTCCAGACATGACAGGTGTGTGTATCTGTGTTTGTAATTCATATCCTGTGTGGAGGTGGTTGTGAGTGTGTAACAACTGGACTCAATGTGGAGCTGTTTTTGCAAAATTCTTATATGGTGGTTCTAGTATATATCACAATGTCTGCCATTCAGGGATAACAGATATGAGGCTGGAGTGCGAATCCATACCCCTACATGTGACATCAAGGCCAGGTGAACAAAGTTAGCAACCCTAGTATTACCAAGAGAACACTCTTAACCCATGTGTCATACATGCACACACTTGCCTAGGCAACAGCCACTATGTTGGTAGTTCCCTGCATATTGCCCACTGATAGTAACCACAATGTGATTGCAATGGGCTACAGAGGGCACTGCACCCTTTCCATCAGTCCAATAGGCACGTACATGCCGACAGTGCACTTTTCCCATGTTCCACACTGGACATCTGCAACACCTGTGGTGCCATCAAATGTGACCCATAAAGGAAACACCTTGCCTGAAAATTATGCCCTGTATGGACAGATGCCACTGACACCAGGGATTACCGGTATCATGCTATCAATGTAGGTGCAGGGTAAACCTGCTGTCCATAAACAGTTCCCACCACATGAGGCCAGGACTGGCACAACTGATAACAATCTGTGTACACAACATGGGCCAGACACCCCAGGTACAGTTCCACATGTCACTGTGCATGCATGTGGGAGGTGTGCACATCCCTGACACCATCCATGTCATGGACTAAGGAACACATACATGGCAAGCAATGCACAGCATTGGCCACACACAATAGTCACCCAGGTGACTGACTGGTGAATACAATACCCACCTGTGTGGGCAAATCCAGACACTGCACCCCCTGAGCCACAATGCAGACCATTTTCATGTGGCCCGATGCCAAGGTATACCCATCACCTAGCCTTGTATAGCCATCTGCCACAGTTGACCACTACACACCTGTGAAGCAATGCACCCATGCATGTCAGTACTGACACCGTGTGTGTGTGTGTGTGTGTGTGTGTGTGTGTGTGTGTGTGTGTGTGTGTGTGTGTGCGCATGTTCTATGATGTATATGATCACATTCACACTCACTACAACCCCCACTGGCATATGGAAGCATGCTGTCTGTCAGACACCTCCACATACCCTATGCCCATATAACTTCTGACCCCTGTGGTGCATGTGATACCTGCACAGTAATGTGTTGTGGCAATCTCACTAGTGATGAATTGTATTCCTAGCCCTGCCAAGTGTGTCAATGTATGTGCATCACTGTGAGAGTGTGGCTGTGATGATGCTGGCACCTGTTCATGCAAACAGGCACTTGTACTACACCTATCATATAGCTAACCATATCCCAGTTGCAGATTTCACTCACCATCACATATAAGTTTTGAGGGCTCCTTAGCATGTAACCTATGTGGCGCATCCAATAACTGCATAGATATGTGATAGCACTACATAGTTGTCAGGGGTTTGATACCCTGTGCTGGTAGGTGTGTAACAAAAACATGCTTAAGTTTTACTCTCCCGCCCCTCCCTGCCTATTCCTTGCCTCTGTCAGCCTCTCTCACTCCCTCTCTCTTGGATGTGGAGACCTACATCTGCTTTGCTTAGGCAGAAACATGTGTATTTTAAGTGATGCTCATGATCAGCTGATGGCCTCTGCACAAATTGCAGCCCTCCTCTAGCTGATTGCATGTGGAACAGCTGTGGTAACATTCCCATAGCCAATTGCATGGAAACACACTCCAATATATAGGAACATCATGTTGGTATTGGACCTTTTCATTCACTGTGAGCAGGAACTCAATCTGTTGTTTGGCAAACAGCATCTCAGATGGATTGGAGATTTACCTCTACCAACATACACTGTGTAAACAGGACAACACACAGGAGGGGGATGTGCCTGACCTGACTATTGACTGTAAGTGCTGCTATACTGCATTTGGAGTAATGTTGGTTTAACAGGGTGTGCATGGATATGGCTGTCCTACATGTTATATCCGCCATGTCAGTGCTATGTTTATGAGGAAACCCCCATCTGTAGGGTCACCTGCAGACTGGGCAGTGTGTATTGCCTTTTGTTTCATGTGTTACCCACAGAGCACCTATCTGTGAACTGTAGAAGGTAGTGTGAGGATTGCAGTCTGTAGATGGTGAAAGCCATGAGAGTTACTGATTTCATATCCCTCATAGGACATATGTTGCTACAAACCCTGTTACAACAGTAAATGTATGAGATTATCACAGCAACATGTCAATATTGGCCCTGTGTATGTGCCTCCAGCCACAACTCTGTCAACCTTTGTACATATGTCATGCAGTAAGAGGTGCATATGTGCTGTGCACCATAATTAGTGACATCATATCTGATAACAAGCCAGTGAGATATCAGACTGCTACACATGTTATGTATAGTAGGGGTTATATTTGATGACATAACCTGGCTATTCTGTGGTTGTGTGTACAGTACTGAGGTCTGTGTACTTATGGTGAATATTGACAGTGTGTGTATAGTTAATATGTACCTTGGCCTGTGTACAGACTGTGGTAGATGTCATTGTTCTTGGTCCCATTCTATCTGATGTTACATGCTGCTCCACTGTATGTTACCCTATCAGCTTACATGTTTGTAGGGCCATACACGCACATGTCCCATAACACAGACAGGCATCAGATCACACTGTGTAGTGGCCCAGTATATGTAGGGTTAGTGTGTGAGTGGCACATATGAGGATAGTGTTGAACAGCTAGTCCATATACTGTAATATTACGCTAGCTTACCATATGTGGCTGTGACTGTGTTCACATTAGTTGTGGTTATGCACTTTCACACAGATGTATCATACTCTGTATTGTGACATGCCTGTAGAGCCTACTATATATGCAGGTATATGTGCATTTCCCCATAGGAAATGTAGGTCAGTGTTGAGACAGTCTGCCTGTAGCCTGTGCAGTGCTTTGTTACATGCCTAGCAGCTTAGTGTACTTACCCAGTGAGATGTCATGTCCAGATACTTGCCAGATGTACTGCTGCCAGGCCTCCCTTAACAGCCATGTATGTCAGACAGAGCAGTGGGATGCTGTACAGATGTATGTCAATAACTAGTGGGTAGTATGTGGCCATGGCACCTCTGTACCAGTGGTTATTATGTTTCAGGACATTCAGGGGTGTGTGAATGCATAACCTATGGGGGAAAATGTATACCAGTCATTACATGTTATACCCATCTACATGGCTGTTAACATCCACATTGTCAGACTTGGTCCACATGTCTTGCACTAAGAGGTTCTGTGTATACCTCTGGACTGTCCAGGGTGTGTCAGACTTTCCACATATATTGGCCAATATCTCTGCTGTAGTCCACAGGAGCATTACATGTGGTACTGCACTATGATGTCCTTAGGATCTCTGTCAGTAGCCAATGGAGCACATGTTAAAATCAGATGTGATTTCCCACACACACCATGTCTGTGAAGACAATCCCTATTACAGTAGCAAACATTTACAAATATATCTGCTATACATACCTGACATCCCCTTGCACTATGAAGTTGGGACTATAGGGGTTGAGGTGGGGCTACACCCCATGTTCAGGACATATGTTGAAGATATATGTATATATAATTATCCAGATATCTATATAGATATATACACATACACATATCGACATATATAGATGGATATGTATATGTACATAGATATACATATAAACACCCAGATATATACATATATAGAGCAATATATGTCTACACATATACAGATAGAGATACATATGCACATATATGTATGGATATCTACATATATATTGACAATAGTAGGTATATCAGAATAGATATGTATGCACATATAGTTATAGATATCTACATATATACCAACATAACTAGGCATAAATGTACACATAGGATGTGCATACATATATAGCTACATATATACATATATCTATATATACATATCCATATATCTATATATACATATATGTATACACACACACACACACACACATATATATATATATATATATATATATATATATATGTGTGTGTGTGTGTGTGTGTGTGTGTACATACAAAGAGATGTACACATGGCCATATATATGTAGCACTATACAGATGTGTATACATACATATGTATGAGTATACATGTGTATGTACATGTAGACATATATAGACCTATTATAAATATACAACCATATTCCTGTCATGAGTAAACCTCACAGTTGTGCATACCCTCCCAGATGTATCTCACCATATGTATCTGCTATGTGTACAATATGATAAAACAACATATGTGATGCAACAGTCATATTAATAACAAGGACTACACAATTTAAGAACTAAAGGCAATTGTTCAATACTATTCAATATGTGTACTGACAGCTATATTGGTAAAACAATAACTGTCTTCACAGTGGTCATGATGGTGTAATGGTTAAGTTCTGTGACTTCAGTGCACAGGGTCCTTGGTTCAAGACCTGCACGGGCTGTTCATTTTGTTTTTGGGCAGAACGAGGGCTGTCAGATACAGAGTGGTTAAGGCAGTTTTGAGCAGCTTTAAGTGGGTTTGCATGAAGCTAAGCAGTGCTGAGCTATGGGTAAATGTACAGGTGCTTACACAGTGTAGGCATTGCTTACCAGTGTGCAAATCAGCTCAGCTGTCATATTGCAGCAATGTCGATACTTGCTGATCATGGCTTAGCATTGGTAACCAGGTCACACCACCCAGTCTGATAATCTGTAATAAGTGTATGTAATGCCATGAACAATACATGCGCCTATGTGCTGTCATTACAGTAGCAAAGGTGTGAGTGTCATGTGTGGGACACAGACATATATGAGGAATGTACAGCAGTTATCCATGTGAAAGTGCTACATACAGGTGTAGTAGCCCAGGGTACATGCTGTCACACTGGCATGTAGTGTATCATGTCAGTACTACTGTTGACAGTGATAACCCAGGTAAGAGCAGAGTGCTAAATGTAGTAATGACAACAGGCACACCTGCAGGCATAGCTGGACACTGAGGCCTCCCTGTTGTATCCCTGGTGTGTGAGCTGTGTCACAGTATATACCCCTTACAGGGTAATGATCCATCGTGTATAATGTAACTGTAGACTACCATCTGTACAGCCCATGTTAGTGAGGGCTTCTGACATGTAGTTATGGCATACATATTGTTGTCAGATGTCTATCTGTCAACACACTCATGCCACTGCATAGCTACTTGCCAAGTTGATGACTGTCAGTCCCTGTACAGATGTGCAGATGGCAGGTATCCAGCTGGATATGTACAGGCAACCTAAGCTTGAATGATACTGCCATGTCTGCCCAGCTGTGTAAGACGTGGAACATATAGGAGATGTCAACCTGTACGCACCACATGCCATGGGTACATCCACTACACTACCACAGTCAACTGAACATGCTTGGGTACAGGTCACCATCACAGACACTAACCATGTGGTGCAATGCATGTTGCATACATGTCAACTTGATCACCTCAGTGGCCATGTGCAGGAGGCACCTGGAGGATTGGCTAATGCATGTCTTTCTCACCCAGAGGGTCATCACAGTAGTGCCTGTCGATAGATCACCCACTGCCACCTGGCAGGTGGCAGGATATCACTGTACACAGAACCCCTACACAACCCATCTCCCTTTGGACAATAGCAAGGTACACAGCTATGACCACCTGCAGTGATGCGCCCCTGTACTGACACATGTGCACGTGTGCATGACTGGGTATAGCAGTGTCTGGGTGTTAGCACACCTGTACTTGGGAATTCCATGAAGGCCTTCACAACCAATGCAACACCCATTGCCATAGTCAGTTGTGGCTGCTGCTATATGGGCCATTACATGTACCCTGTTAAGCTCCCCCCAATGCTGTCTACATGAGCCTTGCAGTACCAGCACAACATTGCTTTACAAATGGGTTGATAGGCATGGGATACCCATTGTGTTCTGGCATGTGTGTGTAGTTGTGTATCTCCGTATATCTGTAGAGTACAGCATTCAAAGCCACATACTCCTAATACAATACCCATTGCCAAACAGTAGTACAGATAGTGTTTTTGCTGACCATAGGTGAGGCATGACAATGCAACACCCTACTACGCATGTGGCATGTGCATTAGATGCATATCCCTGTAGTACCACTGTTGGGGTATACTATGGGTTGTATCGTAGTCGCGGCCAATGTGTGATGGTGGTTATGGCAGACTGTCATCATGGGTTTCAGGGAGTACAATATCCACTGGGGGATCTGGGTGTTGTGTACACTGTCATTACACCAAGGTACACCCGGTATATGTCCCATGTACCATGTTATGGTTACCACTGTCACCATCAACCATACAGGTAACTGATACCACAATCCAAGCCAGTTATGCATGTGCTGTGTGCAGCCTACCTGTAACACATTGGACACACGTTTAGGTAAGTTAGCAGCGATAGGTTCTGGTATCTCGGATGTGTGTCTGGCTATGTGTCTGTTAATGTGTATATGACGGTATGTCACTACATATTGCCTATATACACCAATTACATCCCCCATTAGCATACTGTACATGTCTGGGGATGTTCTGCATGTAACATGTAACCTGGGAAACACCTCACCCTAAACGCTGTGTGGTGTGTGTAATGTAAGCCACACACTTCAGTATCACTACATAGCTAGGTAGGGGTCTAGTCCCAGAGTTGCCAAGTAACAGTGTGCGTGTATGTGGATGGGTCTACATCAGGTTGCAATGTATACACACCTCAGCAGGTCACCTGTTCATGTGGTACAGGCAATAACCATTTTAGTAACCTGTGACATGTGTTCAGCTATATCCCAGATATGTCACAGCCATGGTGTCACCACAGTGACATACCCTGTTGTGGAATATGATGGCAGACCATCCTCATGCTGACACATGTACACCTATAACACAAATGGATAACATTATAGGGACTGCAATCAACCAGTGTTACTAACAGCTATAATGCATCATTGTTGGACAGCTACACTACCTGCCATTTATGCATTACACTTTACTCCTTACAACATGTTCACTGCAGTACTGTAGTACACTGTAGTACAGTCACCATGTGCATCAGAACCATATCAGCCTGTCCCTGCATTGATGGTATGGATGACAGGGATGTGGCACAGGTATCATCATTTGCACAGAGCATCCTTGTGCTGATACATGTACACCTACAACACAAATGGATAAAATTATAGAGACCACAACCAACCAGCTATGAAGCATCATTGCTGGATGGCTACACTATCTGGCATATATGCATTACACTCTACTCCCTACAACATGTTACACTGCAGTACTGTGGTACACTGTAGTGCAGTCACCGTGTGCATCAGAACCATATAAGCCTGTCTTTGCATTCATGGTATGGATGACAGGGATGTGGCACAGGTATCATCATATGCACAGGGTGTGATGTTGGTTTGCCAGAGGCTGAGGGTGGGCCATACATTTGACACCATGTGTGTGGGTGAGGGGTGTACTGTGGTGAGCTGGGCATGATGATGTGGTGTGTATATGTATGGGGTTGCCCTAGTGTGTGTTTGCATAGTGTGTGGGTATGCATGCACACAGTTCTGCCATGTGGCTGTTTTGAGTAGCTGTGGGTGGGAGGCTTGTTCCCATTTTGTCCATATTGGGGCCTATGGGGCGGCCACATCACAGACCACACACACCATCCAGGGTGTTCACCCACCACATGTGTAACATACCACCCCTGTAGACTGTCCTCTATATCTACCAACCCTAACCACCTCCACAACTATACCTGCCATACTTCCCCATATTCCCATTCCATACTTCACAGACGAGGGTAATGTGGTCTCAACAAGGGGTTAACCTGTGACATACCCATCCATGTTGCACACACTGCCAGCTGTAGTTATCTGTGTGTATTGCTATGTGTGCTGTTGCCTCACACATAACATGCATCACTGTGGTAGTAATATAGGGGACATGTATTTACATACATATATGTTTGTGTGTGTGTGTGTTTGTATATATGCCAACATGTGCATATAGGTATATATCTATATATGTGTAGATATATGTGATGTATATATGTGCTCATATATATATCTACACATGGGTATCTGTATATTTGTGGACATACATGTGTGTATATATATATATATATATATATATATATATATATTTATATATATATATATATTTATTTATTTATATATTATATATGTGTACATATGTAGACATATGCATACCTACATGTGGGGTACATTCAAACATCAGGTACACAATCTCACAACACCTTCCTGCACAGCTGCACTGTTCTGCCTTGCTACAACACAGACAGGTGCCACATATGGACACAGCCTGACATTAGGGGGGTATATGAAGGTCCTGATTGCAGGTAACCCTATTACACACCTATGGCATTCCTGCATGCTACATTACAGATTAACCTGAGTATCCTGCAAGGGATGGTCTGTGGGTCCCATGTGTCCATCATAATGGCATTACTTCCACCACCAGCTATTGGCCATATAATATAGATACTTCCCATTACACAGCACCCACTATGATGGTTTACATCCTGTCAGTTAGTACTGATCTGCACAGTTGATGGCTGTGGCCTACTACCCACAGGGACAGACACTATTGTCCATAGTAGTTGTGCAGATACTTCACATACCTGTTGTGGGAATGATGTCTGTTGTGGATAGTTTGCTGGATGTTATTATAGTTTTCTTTTTCCCTTTGGCTTCTGCTTTGCCTTTGCCGTTCTCTCTCTCTCTCTCTCTCTCTCTCTCTCTCTCTCTCTCTCTCTCTCTCTCTCTCTCTCTCTCTCTCTCTCTCTCTCTCTCTCTCTCTCTCTCTCTCTCTCTCTCTCCTGTGTGTGGGCATCAGAGTTACAGACAGCAGGTAGCTATACCTCTTACAGGAGAACCTGCACACTCAGGCCATCTACATATTTGTAGGAGGTACCAGAACTATACACAGGGTGTGAGTAGAGTTGTTGTATACATTGTATAGTACTGGTGCTACAGGGTTTGTGTGTACATACTAGTTTACCTTGGAATGCAGTCTGTCTGCATAATTCTCAACTGTGGGTCTATCCTCTTGATGCCCAGAGGTGTGCCTATTATGTTTTGTCTGTCCACCACACAGGTCTTGTGTCAGATATTTCACTGGCAGTGTGTGCTGAGTGCTATCAGTACATGGCTACTTCAATTTCTGTTTCTAACTTCAAATTTCTAAGGTATGTTGCAGACTATCCTGTAAGACCAGTGACTTGCTTAGTGTATGACATCAGTTTTCCACATATGGGCCTGTGTTCCAGCTTCTGTCCTCCACCTACATACCAGGCTTTGCACATATGACATGCTCTCAGAGGTTGTTCTGTAATGGGCTGTGAGTATGTCATGCTGCCATTCCTGCCATCAGTCCACTGCTGTTGTGTCCCCCACACATACGGTGGGGTTGGGCCCATATATATGTGGGCTTCACCTACACAATACATGTGTCCCTTATGCACTCCAGAGGCCAGTGTATGTAACAGTGGTATATGGCCCTGTATTATTGAGTTGGGGGAGATGCACCATAACTAACCTAGGTTGTTACAACATGTGGAGGTATCAGGGGTGAGCTGCCTTAAGGTATCTGGATGTACATTACCATACAATCCACCTTGGGTAAATGGAGGCCCACTGCCACCTGCCATACAGACTGTTCTGTCAGTGTGCTTGTGATGGTGTCAGTTATGACTTGTAATGTAACAGTTACATCTCATTGTGTCAACTGAGGTCTTTACCTCCTAGGGATTGTCTACAGAGTGTAGATAGAGGCTGCTGAACTATACATCTGCATTGCTTACTGTTTATTGTTTGGTATCCTGTGGCCCAGTCTGTCTTTACTATTGTACTACTTGAAGGCCTTGGCCTGGACAGCATTTTGTAAACCTTTCCAGACTACTGTATTAGTATAACTGTTTTACAGTTGCATTACTCAGTTTATATGGATGTCCGTGTCTAAACAGCTATATGACATGGCATATACAACTGTAATAGTACACAAATAAAGCCTTCCCATTTATGCAAACCTGTGTGTGGTGTTATATCCTTTGACCTTTCTGTGGGTATATGTTGCAGGCAACAATTGCCATTTGTATGGGTGGCTCAAGCAGTGTCCAGTTGATAAGGTGATAACTGTAGGCACAGTGGCTGTTCCATATTGTGTGCACCTTCTACATATGTATCTTACTGTACATATATCTGTGTGTATGTGTAGTTACAGATATATATCTATATATATATATATCTATATATATATGTGTGTGTGTGTGTGTGTGTGTGTGTGTGTGTGTGTGTGTGTGTGTGTGTGTGTGTGTGTGTGTGTATCTGTATCTGCATATATGTGTCTGTGTATGTGTATCCTAGGGATGTTGATTGCTTCCACATTGTACATTCCCTATGGGAGGCAGACTGTACTGTATCATATGTTACTGATACCAGCCTGACATCATACAGGTGGGATGGAGTACTGTTAACATCTTGTGCCCATGTCATGTCAGGTCCTGAGAATGGGATCTGCAACAGTTGGTAGTGTATTGCAGGGCAGATGTGTTTGGTTATTGAGGGACATACCTATTATTACAAGACGTATGTTGTTTGGGGCCTCTCAGCCCCAGTAATGGTGCATGTGGACATATACGTTTACGTTATGTTCCCATTGTTATCTACAGATGTATGTCCGTATATACCTATATAGATATACATACATATATTTAACTTGCTGTATATATGTCTATATATATATATATATATATATATATATATATATATATATATATATATTTATTTATTATTTATTATTTATTTTATTTTACATTTGTTAACCGGGCTAGTCTGGCTGGATACATGTCCATTTTCAGCAGAGGCCCGAGGAGAAAAGCTCCACTATCAGACTAATACACTATAATATATGAAGTCATTAATAATACTATCTATACAAATAAAACTAAAAACTAATATAGTATAGTATAGTATAATACGGCAAAATACAAATGCAAATACATTTTTCATGTACAAATCTGACTAGATGACAATCAAAATTCAGTCAGGGGCTGAGGAGAAAAGCTTCAGTATCAAAAACAATTTAAAGTTAAAACAATATCCATAATAGCTAGTCATGACGACAAATAGGTCTTGGCTGAAAGCATAAAAGAGGTTAATATATAGTGTTAAACAGGCAGGTTAGTAGTGTAAAAGATATTAAAAGGTTAGAGATAGGTAAAAGGCAGAAATTATGTAAAGAGAAAGGAAATAATAAAGTACAGTTACTGTTAGGTATAGGAATTCTGGACTTAGTGAGGCTAAGGAACAGGCAGTAGGTAAAGGAGAGGGGGAAAAACAAAGATAGTGAGAAATATAAAAGGTAGCAGGATTATAGGAGGTCAGCTAAAAGACGCAAGAGATAGAAAAAACAGAGTGGTCAGAGGGGGAGTCAATACAGAACTAAGAACAGAAGAGTGAAGGTATAAAAAAAGGGACTGTGGAAGTCAGTTTAAGTTAGAACAGAGGAGCAAAAGTACACAGGAGCAGACTGGGAGAGTAATAAATTTGCTGAGGTCAGTCAGGATTAGAGCAGGGCATAGCCAGTGAGTTATTAGGTGAGTTTTCATCTGTTTTTGAAAAGATGGCATGAGCCTAGGAGGTCAGTTCTGTGGGGAGTTTATTCCAGTAAGAACCGACAGTGTTTGCAAATAAGGAATCACCTGACTTATTATGAGATTTCAAAGTAGTAACTAGTAGCTTGTTGGCTGATCTAAGTGTAGTAAGATTTTATAAGGAGTGATGAGTTTATTTAGTGTGGGTGTGTTGGAGGGCTAATGTAGAATTTTAAAAGTGATGATTAGTTGCTGAAGTAGTATTAGGTTTGGAAGTTCAAGCCAGTTTAGTTTCTTTAAGTTAAGACAGTGATGAGTTTGGAATAGAGAGCCAGTGGCAAATCTGGCTATACTGTGGTAGGCGGTATTTAGTTTTTGAAGATTAGCTTTAGATATATTGATAAAGGAAGGAGAGGCATACAATAATGTAGAAATGAGGTGAGCTTGGGCAAGAGCCACTCGGGAAGTGGCAGTAAGGAAGGGCTTAAGTCTGTAAAGGGCACCCATCTTTTTATTGACTGACTTGATAGTTAAGTCAATGTGATAGTCAAAATTTAGCTGATTGTCTATGGTTACGCCTAGCAGTTTAGTGGAAAAGTCAGGTTGGATGACAGTGCCATTGCACGATACAATGGAAAAAGTGATAGGGGTGGATTTAGAGGTAGGGGTGAACAGTAGAAGTTTGGTTTTTTGGGGATTTAGGAGGAGACAGATATGTTGGAACCATTTTTCTGCTGCAGTGAAGACCTCCTGGGTAGCAGAGTGGAGTTGTGCTGGGGAAGAAGCAGAGCAGATGAGAGTGGAATCATCTGCATACTGTATACAAGTGGATGTTGGGAGGGAAGTGGGCAGGTTATTTATGAAAATAGAGAAAAGTAGGGGACCTAGGATGGATCCTTGTGGGACGCCGATAGTAACAGGGAGTTGAGAGGATAGGTGGCTGTCCCAGAGGACTGCTTGTTTTCTATTAGTCAGGTATGAGTCGAACCACTGTAATGCTTGTGAATCAAGTGAGAGGGATTGTAGGGTATCGAGGAGAAGTTTATGTTTGACCATATCGAACGCTTTTGAGAGGTCTAAGAATAGAGCAGAGGAGAACAGGTTATTGTTGGTTTTATTGATAGAGTCAGTGAAGGAGAGAAGGGCAGTTGAAGTACTATGGTAGGGTCTAAAACCATGTTGTGAGTCTACAAGCAAGTTGTTATTTAAGAGATAATGTAGAAGTTGATGGTGAATGCAGCTCCATTATTTTGGATAGAGGAGATAGAAGGGCAATAGGCCAAAATTGGAGAGTTCGTTGGAGTTTCCTCCTTTATGGAGGGAAATAATATGGGAGATTTTCCAACAGGATGGGATTTTGCATTCAGTTATGGTTCTGTTTATTAAGATGGAGACTGGGTAGGCTATCTCGGACGCAGCTAGTTGCAGATATTCAGCCGGAAGCTTATCTGCAGAAGGGTGCAGGGTTTGAGTTTAGATAGAAGCTTATGTATATAGGTTGTTGAGACAGTACTAAACTTTAGCATGTGTGTGCTGTTTTGAGTGGGGGTAGTTTGGAGGGTTGGAGGGGTGTCATGGTACGTGCAAGTGAGGTGACTGTTTGAGAGAAAAGTTGTTGAAAGTGTCGGCTATAATGTTAGGTTGGGTTTGTGCTAGGTTAGCTGGGGTAGGCTTTGGTGTTGCCAGGATGGAGTAGTTTGTTTATTCCTGACCAAAATAGTTTTGGGTTTTGGTGTTGGTTTTGTTGGTATTGAAGGTGGTAGTTTTTCTTGTCCAGAATGGTAAGCTTCTTTGTTTTATTTCTCAGCTGTTTGAAGTTTTGATGGTCAATTGGGTTTTTTGTGGACCTCCATTTAGACCATAGTTTATTTCTAGCTCGCATAGTTTGTTTAGTTGTTTTAGAGAGCCATGGGGCTGCTTTGGATTTGACTCTGACTAATCGGGATGGGGCATGTTGGTTTAGAATTTGTAGGAAGGTATTGTTGAAATGGGTTACAGCCTCATCTATTGGGAGGTATTTTAGAGTAGACCAGTTGTATTCCTTGAGTTCATTTT
The DNA here is from genome assembly GCF_019279795.1 of Protopterus annectens. Taxonomy (NCBI): domain Eukaryota; kingdom Metazoa; phylum Chordata; order Ceratodontiformes; family Protopteridae; genus Protopterus; species Protopterus annectens. The sequence continues at coordinate 1,411,978,943 of NC_056725.1, forward strand.
GAAAGGATGCTAGGTTGAATTCTGTTTTGTTGTGTTTGGTATGGAAAGTATATATATATATTTATATATATATATATATATTTATGGTTTCATATAAAACCATTGAATTGACATTACGTCGAGTGTCACAACATCGAGACTACTACATCGAAAACTAATATCAGCGAAAACGGAATTCGTCGTGTTACACAACATCGACTTTACGAAATATTTAAAAGAGTGGTAACAAACATAAATTGTAAGCAATACTCTAGAAATCGCAAACATATTTGATATATAGCATACTACAAAGAATATGTAGAACATACTCTATATCTGGTGCATGCACATATCCGGTGTATGCAGATATTTCACAGGTGTTTTAGTGAAGGAGATAACGACAAACTGCAATGGTCTATAAAAATATACATAATCAACACAGTGATGTTATGAAATTGTTTGATGTAGAATATTTTGATAAAGACGTGTTCAGGTATTACTTTACGTTCGTTCATTGTATATATGTGCAATTTAAGTGGATAAACTTGCTTTTGGCAATGCAGTTTTTAGTTTGGAGTGTGACAAAACACCATTTGGATTTTTAGTTGAAAAGATACGTTCATAAGAGACTACTGCTGCTGGTGTACTAATTTAAAATATGGATATTATAACACAGGGGATATCTACGTTTGCCGGAGATCATTCTTTGTTTACTATATGTGACTCTGAAAAACTCATGGGCGTGTTTGTGTTTTTACTTTCGATGTTTTCAAACTCGACGATTTCCGTTTTCGCTGGTTTCGGTTTTCGATGTAGTAGTCTCGATGTTGTGACACTCGACGTAATGTCAATTCGATGGTTTCATATGAAACCATATATATATATATATATATATATATACATATAGATGTAGACATATATATTTATAGATTATGCTTTTGTATGTATATATCTTTATATATATATATATATATATATATATATATATATATATATATATATATATATATATATATATATATATATATATATAGATATATATATATATATATATATATATATAGATATATATAATATATATATATATATATATATATATATATATATATATATATATATTATATCTATATCTACATATTTAAATATGTTATATCTATTTAGATATAAATACACACACACACACACACACACACACACACACACACACACACACACACACACACACACACACACACACACACACATACATCTACATGTTGAAATACATTCTCTGTACTGTTGAATGACTGGGCTGGATGACATGTTTGTGAAAAAAGAGTTATGTATATCTGACATTGCTTAGTGGTAAATCACTTTGGCTATGGTGTGCAGAGTCCTAAGTTTGAGCCTTGCAGAGGCTGTTTATTTTGTTGGTGGGCAGAACAAGGGCTGTTGGATACAGAGTGATCAAGGCACTTTTAAGCAGTTGTAAATGGGTTTGAGTGGGTTTGCACAGAGGTAAGCACTGCTGACTTCCAGTTACAGTTTCTTATACTCAGTTATCTTTTAAATTGCTTAACCTGTGTAGGCATTCCTTACCCCCACGCAAACAGGCTTAAACCCACTTACTGCTGCTTAAAAGTGCTTATTCTCGCTTACCTCTGTGCTAATTTCTTTAAAAGAAAAGAAAAAAGGGTTGATAGGGAAAGTGGTGAAAAAGGGGCACAAAGAGGGAAAGACGGTAGGGAAAATAGCTAGGGATGTGCAGGGAGGGTGTAGGGTAGGTACATATTTAAATATGTTATATTGTCCATAGTTGCCCTTTTCTTCTACAGCAACAGCTGTGCATATACACTGAATTTGGAGGTAGATTTGGACACTGAAACCCCTGGGAGAGGGGTGAGGATAAAAATAATAAGTTGTGATGCCAATTAGACCAGATTACATGTGTCCAGTGGACACATGTGCAAAATGGACAGCTATGTGTGGGGCGAGTTTTTTTTTTTTTTTTTTTTTTTTTTGGGGAAGAGATTGCCCTTTTTTCAGGTGAGAGTGGGATGTTGGGGAGGGATAGTAGGTATATTTGGGGATGTAGGTTGGGTAGGTTAACAGACAAGACAAACAAGGCACATACAGGGGTGGTAGATGACACATGTGGGGGGTAAACACCTTGATGGGGAGGGGTGTTGGGAAATCAGAAGCCCATGAGCCACCTAGTGGAAACAGTGGGACTGAGATCCCCACCCATGGGCAGTCACCACTTCACCTTCACAGCCCCAAAGGTGACTGTGCTGGGGGCTGAGTCACAGAGCCAAGCCGACCCTCTAGTTGTGACAAATGGCCCTCAAGCTGGTGTAGCAGATCTCCGACCTCCCTGTAGAGCTCGCTACACACCACGACCCAGACCTGGCAACGGGTGACAGGTTCCTGTCTGTGCCCATTCCCAGGGGGGACAAGCCCCATCCCCTGAGGCAGTTCCTCCCGAAGGTGGTGCAGGACCAATGGACAAAGAGGTCCTGGGTTGGGCCCCAGACATGCTGGTGTCCGGTGCCTTGGGCAGCTGAGGTGGGACAGGTGGGTCCGCTGGGACCAGCCTTCCCAAACGTGCTCTAGTGTTTAGATTTTATCATCATATGTAGATTAGTAATAGTTAACACATTCCAGGGCTAGGTATAACAGCATGCATAGATATTCCCATTAACCCAGACACCAGATATGGAAAGTACAGTTGTGTACACTTACAATAAATGTAGATGTTCGAGTGTATTCACTGTTGCAGCCATTACATTTGGGTAATCTGCTTGCAGGTTGCTCTCCGTCAGCCTTATTAACAAAGTCTTGGGTCCTGCATCGGTTGATGTCCCTTCTTCCATGACGTCAGGTCATCAGGGTTATAAAACATGCAGCCGATGCCATTACATCAGTTTTTCTTTGCCCCAGATGTCAGGTGCCCCCCTAATGGGAAGCAATTAAACATAAAAGCACAAATATATACCTCCAACAAAAAAGCAAATACACAAAAAAGGCTTTTAAGCATAGTAAAGGAAAGTAGAGGTATAGCCAAAAGAAGTTAGGGGGCTGGAGGGAGGGTAACCAGGACTACAACAGTGAATACACTCGAACATCTACATTTATGGTAAGTGTACACAACTGTACTAGGTTCTTTATGTTTCACTGTTGCAGTCATTACATTTGGGTAGATTCTCAAAGCTATGGTTGGGAGGAGGAGTTTAGATAGCATTAGGGCCAGCTATAAGGCCCTGCAAGACTGCAGTGGCAAAGCCAGCTCTGGATTTAGAGAAAATTGACAAATGATAATGCTTGGTGAAAGTATGTACTGAACTCCAGGTAGCAGCTTCTAGAATGTCCCTGGTAGGGACACCTCTGAGAAAGGCTGTAGAGGTAGATGCAGCCCTGGTGGAATGAGGTCTGATCCCCTGGGGTATAGGTTTTCCATGGTGCTTATAGTGAAAATGAATGGAATGGCGTATCCATTTAGAAATGGTTTGCTTTGAAATAGCCTTCCCCTCTGCCCCTGCAGCAAATGCTACCAGCAGTTGTTCAGATTTCCCTTGAGGTTTAGTCCTGTCCGAGTAGAATCTAAGTTGTCTGTGCACATCTAAGGAATGCAGTATCCATTCCCCTTTATTCTGTGGATTGTGAAAGAAGGTTGGCAAATGAATGGACTGATTAAGAGCCACACTGGATACAACCTTGGGCATGAAGGATGGATTGGTTTTGAGTGACACACTATCACCATGAAAGATGATGAAAGGCTCCACTGCCATAAGGGCCTGTAATTCAGATTCCCTTCTAACTGAAGTGATTGTTAAAAGGAAAGCTGTTTTCCAAGAAAGAAATTGTAAGTCTAGAGTAGCAGCTGGCTCGAAAGGAGGTTGAGTGTGCTTCTCCAAGACAAAGTTAAGGTCCCAGGCTGGGGATGGAGGCCTCCTGGGTGGTCTACTGGGTGGTCTCAAATTTTTGGCCCCTCTGAGGAACTGCTTGAGCAGTGGATGAGAGAAGAGGGGAGGTTCTGTGTTATAATGAGCTGAAATGGCTGAAGCATGGATTTTAATGGAGGAAAAAGACAGGCTCTTGTGAAGCATCTTAGTTAAGTATTGCAAAATTTGAGGTAAATTGGGTGCTGCTGTGCTCATCCCTTGAGATTGGTTCCAGGCACAGAATCTTTTCCATTTTTCAGCATAAGATTTTCTAGTAATAGGCCTCCTTGCCTCTAAGATGATATCCATCACAGGTTTGCTGAGGGGTGGTAAAGGAGAGATTAAGTAATTAGCCAGGCTGAAAGGTTCAGTGTTGGAAGCTGAGGGTGCAGAATCTGGTTCTCCTGCTGAGACAGCGGGGAAGGAGCCTGAGGCAGGTGCCATGGAGATAACCATGACACACTGCACAGGATGGGGTACCAGCATTGGTGCAGCCAGTCTGGAGCAATCAAAATCATCCTTTGTTTGTCCTGTTTGACTTTTAGTAGTACTTTGGAGAGCAGAGGCAGAGGAGGGAAGGCATAGATGGATAGGTTTTTCCAGCTGAAGGACAGAGCATCCACTTTCCAGGCTTGTTTGTGGGAAGTCCTTGTGCAAAATTTGTCCAATTGGTAGTTCTGGGGAGAGACAAACAGGTCTATATCTGGGTTCCCCCATTTACTTGTCAACATGCTGAAAATCCTTGGTTCCAGTTTCCACTCGTGTGGGTCCATGAGGTTTCTGCTTAGTCCGTCTGCCAGTGAATTTAATTTTCCTGGCAGGAATTGAGCTTGTAGGTGCACTTGGTAGCTCAAGGCTGTGTTCCACAATGCCATGGCTAGTCTGCAGAGGGGGTAAGAATGTGTACCCCCTGCTTGTTTATGCACCACTTAACAGTGGTATTGTCCGTCTTTACCATTAGTTGTCTTGGAAGAATGTAGTCCTTGAAGGCTGTCAGAGCATTTTGTACAGCTAACATTTCTTTTTGATTGATATGCAGGTGCATTTGACTTGGGTTCCATTTACCCTGAATGCACTTCTCTGCCAGGTGAGCCCCCCATACATAGTCTGATGCATCTGTTGTTAGGGTTTGGGCGGCAGGGGGTGGTGTGAAAGGTAGTCCCTTGTTTTGGTGGCAGGCCTCTGCCCACCAAAGGAGCTCTAGGCGTAGGCAAGGTATGATAGAAATCATTGTTTCTAGGCTTTGAGAATGGTGACACCATAGGCTTTTTAGATACTACTGTAGTTTCCTCATATGCAGTCTTGCATATGGAATTAGAAGAATGCAGGGGGCCATGAATCCCAAGGCTTGCAGTATTTGTCTTGCAGATAGCAGGGTTTTTGTGGCAACTTGTGTGAAGTAGGTTGTCAAATGAATTTGCTTTTCTGGCATGAGGTAAGCCATCTGGGAAGTTGTATTTAAGCTTGCTCCCAGGAATATAATTTGTTGACAAGGTACCAGTTGTGATTTCTTTTCATTTATGGTGTACCCCAGACAAGTTAGAACCCTTTTTACAAAGGCCAGATGATTCAAAAGTATGTCCTGGCATTCTGCCTGAATTAGGCAATCGTCCAGGTATGGGTATATTTGAATACTTCTTTGCCTGCAAAATGCAATAACTGGAGCTAGGCACTTTGTGAATACCCTGGGCACAGTAGATAAGCCAAAGGGCAGTGCAGAGAACTGATAGTGTGTGTAGCCTGCTTTGAAGCATAGGTATCTTCTGCAAGATTCCCTGATTGGGATGTGCAGGTATGCTTCTTTTAAATCTAGTGTTGCCAACCAGGCATCTCTGCTTAGCATAAGAAGTAATTGGTGAAGAGTCAGCATCTTGAATTTTGGAATCTCCAAAAAGGTGCTTACAGTAGACAGGGTCCAGGACAGGACGCCATGAATTGTCTTTTCTGGGTACCAGGAATAGTCTCGAGTAGAAACCTTGTCCCTTTTCCTCTTCTGGTACCAGTTGAATAGCCCCCATGCTTAAGAGAGAAAGTACTTGTTTTTGGGCCTCTGTCCACTGATTTGGGGGTAGGTCTGGCCACCCACTTGGTGCTGGCAACGTATGGAAGTGAAATCTGTATCCCTGGGACACTATATTTAAAACCCATTTGTCCTGAGTAATGAGTTCCCAATTCTTTGCATGAAGAGCAATCTTTCCCCCCAAAGGGGCAGTCAGATGATAACTGCTTGAAAATTTTAAAAGGAAGTCATTGAGACAGTTTACCATAGGGGGGAGTCTTATTATTCCCAGACTTGGAAGTGGAGGCCCCCCACTGCTTAGTTCTGTGAGTCCTCTGGGACTGAAACCTGGGGTTTTTGCTGTGTCTGGGTTTGGCTTGAGAAGACCTGGAAGGGGCTGGAAAGGACCAATTCTTAGAGGGCCAGTGCCTACTAAATCTAGGAGGCTGACCTTGTAAAAATCTTTAACAGTCTGCATAGATTTAGCTTTATCATCCATCTTTTTAAGAACTTCCTCAGCCTTGTTGTCAAACAGGTGGCCCTGATTTAAAGGAGCATCCAACAATTTAGCTTTAACATGATCAGACAAAGATTGTCCCTTAAGCCAAGCATGCCTTCTGAGCACAGACCCAGTAACAGCAGCCCTGCAAGTGGCCTCTAATGAATCAAAACCACATTGCAAAGTATGTTTTCCAACTTGTTCGGCATTTTGCATTAAATCCTGTAATTCTTTATTTTTCACACAGTCAGGAATCAACATAATTTTCTGTTTAAGCAGTCCAATAACATGTTGCTAATATTTTAACATATAAAACTGGCAGTTTAAAGCCCTAATGGCCAAGGTTGCAGAAGTGTAAACCTTCTTACCCCATCTATCCAGCACCCTGGAGTGTCTATCAGAAGGGGTAGGATTTTTAGCAGTAGAAGCCTTAATGCCCCTGGACCCCTGTGAAATAGTCTCTGGATCTGCAATAGGATTTTTGAAAAGGAACTTGTGGGACTCAGGGTGCCTGTAGTATCTGTCAGGTTTACTGGGAGCAGGAGGCAGGGAATCAGGGGCCAAACTGGATTCCGAGAAAGCATCATCAACAATATCTAGTACAGGAAGAATAGCCAAAGGCCTATGCTGAGGTAGGAGTTGGGAATCTCTAAGCCTCTTTTTTGAATCAGAAAAATCCTGGCTTTCCCAGTGGAAATGCTCCCTTAAAGTATGTAAAGTTTCCCCAAAAGAAAAATCCTCAGGAGGGGAAGCAGAGGGAATAGAGTCCTCTGCATCAGAATCCTCAGGTAAGGATAAATCCAGGTCATCAGAAGAGTCAGAAAAAACAGAATCCTGATCAGAAGATTCATAATCAAGCTCAGTCCTAGGCCTCTTAGAAGGGGGGGGGGGGTTGGCTACCCCTGATTAGAGTTATTAGATCTTCAGCCATTCTTATCATTTGTGTTTTAGGCATAGAGGCCTGAGCATGTCGCCTGGGTGTAGGTTTTTTAGACATGGAAAAAGATTTAGGCCTTAGTAATGAAGGAGGCGTCAATTTAATATGCAAGTCCATAGGCCTGAATACACCCTCAGAAGCCGGTGCCTGCACAGCGACTCCGGACCCATCCAAGGTAGATACATCTGCAGGTTCCATAGTTGAAGCATCTTGTGGCATACCAGACTCTAAATGGGTCTCAGTAGAGGCCTGCGAAACAGAAGTAGTGGGTATCAGGGGCTGCAAAACTGCCTCACTGAGTACCGGCGAACTGGCGACTGGCTTAGGAGAAGCATCGTCGGCAGTTTTGGACCTCGGCGGCCTGTCTCTGTCTTTATCTTTGCGGGTTTTTTTGGAATCCTGGTAGTTAAATGGCTAACCGATGACATTTCTGGATAATTAAACTGAGAACCGAAATATTTAGAGGCAAAAATATACCGACGACGGATAGCGTGCTGATTAAATAAAGCACAAAACCGACAGCAGGGTACATCATGGTCAGGGCCTAGGCAAGGAATACAGTATGAATGAAAATCTTTATGAGGTATTTGCTTTCCACAAGTAATGCAATTGTTAACTTTTACTGACATCAGTAAGGAGCAAGAAAAGATTTCCCCAACGGGGTACTTAGCTTTTAGTTGAAGACTTCGGTTCTGAAACTCAAAAATGAAAATTTCAGGAGTCGGCCGACCAGCACTTGTGAACTGCTTCTGCTTCGGGCACTGCATGGCAAGAAAGACTGATGTAATGGCATCAGCTGCATGTTTTATACCCCCGACGACCTGATGTCATGGAAGAAGGGACAGCAACCGACACAGGACCCAAGACTTTGCTAATCAGGCCAACTGAGGGCAACCTGCAAGCAGATTACCTAAATGTAATGACTGCAACAGTGAAACAAGAAGAACATCAGTTGCATAGCAAACAGAACACATGCATATATGGGACCACAGTGGTAATAACAACAGCATGCAGGTATATTGATGGCACCATGCCACCAATGTTTGAATAATTCCATATAGCACACACATGGAAACAAACATAAATATTTATCAACCAATAGGACATAATCAGAACATTGGCGTCATTGCATACCAGTTGAGGTGGGAATGTAGTTTATTGTTGGAGATATGGTGGGGGGGATAAAGATGTCAGTTAACAACTAGTATATTCCTGCAGTCCACATTACTTTCCTAGTCAGTGCTGTTATCTGTACCTTACAAGTATTGCTATAGTACCCTATAGCCTTAGTTTGGACAGTGATATGGCTGTCGTCATTTTATTTTTATTTATTTAACATTTGTTGACCAGGAAAGTCCGACTAGGTTCCACAGATCCTGTTTTCAGTGGAGGCCTGGGGAGAAATGTTCCAGTCGTTATACATGAGCTGGTTTTACCTGCAGTATACACTTCTTACCTGGTATACCTGTGGAGGAAATGTTTGTTAACACTAACTGTTTCTACACATACTCCCAGAATCCGGGTTGATGTTGTGCACATGGCTATCCAACTCTTTCTGCACAGACTCTGGCCATGTCTTGACCATATGCAAGTGTACCGGGACATATCTAGACTATTGCACTCTGCAACCTTTAGTGAATTGACACACACACATATACATGCTTTCCTACACAGTTATATTATGCAGCAGAGTGTGGGTGACAGTGATCAGTGATACTTTATTATTCAGAGAAACTGCAACACTCACTATTCCCTACAATACCAGAGTACACAGTACCAATACAGGGTATAAAGGTTTTTATTTCTCAGCACAATGTTCATATCCGATGTACCTGTGGGAGAAATGTTTGTTAGCACTACCTGAATGTTGCCACAGAAAGTTCCAGATTACACATTAGTATTATGCACATACATCTCACTCTGTTACTGTACACACTCTGGTCACAGCTTGACAACATGGGGGTGTAGATAGAACATACTTGGTGTATTACTCTCCTAACAGTTTTGGGAGTTGCTACAGTGACATGTTTGTTCTCATACATATTTGACAATAACTTGTATTCCCTGTTTGCTGGCTAAACATCTGGGATCATCCCACAGACTTCCCAGGGGGACAGGGGGACAGGCAGCAGATATGGGCCCATATACTGGACATTCTGGTCTTATCTGTACATTTGTGGGGTGTGATTCTGTATGCAGCCTATTTCCACTCCTAGGATTCAGACCATGGCTGTGTCTGCTACAGCTTAAAGACTGTCCATCAGAGTTTTGTGTGCTATATAGATATTGCTGTGTATCTCCTATCTGCTTTCTGTCTTATAATTCTCCTGTGCTTTTGCATTCTGACCATGTATTACAACACTCTTATACAGATTCCCTAGACAGTTATATTTTGTAGGACAGTGTGGGTGACAGTGATAAGTAATACCTCATTATTCAGAGCAACTGCATCAGTCACAATGTCATACAATACCTATGTAAACAGTACCAGTACAGGGTATCATTCTTATATTTCTGGACACAGTGTTGGTATCTGACAGACCTGTGGGAGAAATGTTTATTAGCACTACCTGAATGTTGCCACACACAGTACAGGATTCCACATTACTATTATGCACATACATCTCACTCTGTTACTGTACACACTCTGGCCACAGCTTGACAACATGGGGGTGTAAATGGGACATACGTGGCTTCTTACTCTCATAAGGTTTTGGAGAGTTGCTAGTGTGCCAGCTTTGTTCTCATAGATGTGTGTCAATCAGTTGTAATTCCACTTTGCTGCCTATATGGCTGGGATCATCCCACTGAGTTCCCAGGGGGACAGATTGACAGGCAACAGATATGGGCCACTTTACTGGACATTCTGGACATATCTGTACAGTTGTGAGGTATGCTTCTGTATGCAGACTACTCCCACTGCCAGGATGATCATTTTTAAAACCCTGTTCAATTTAATAATTATGTAATTGATAATTTTCATATGTATATATAGCTCTGTTGGAGGGGAATTTTTGTCATTTGTTTTTTGCTCACTGAGGAAGGCAGCATTGCTGAAACTGGTCTGATGTATTTGTTGGTTAGGTATATTTTTTAATACTCTATGTATTATTTATAATATATTTTCCACACCGAATTGTGCTGGCTCTGCTTATTTGACTTGTGGTACTCAGGATTTTGGGCCATTGTACTAGCCGTACCTGCAAGGTTTCTTACAGTATCATTTATTTTGTTGCTGGGCAGAACAAGGGCCATTGGACACAGAGTGATTAAGGCACTTTTGAGCAGTTGTAAGTGGATTTGCGTGGGTTTGCACGAGGGTAAGCAATGCTAACCTCCGGTTACATATGCTTACAGAGAGTTAGCTTTAAAATTGCTTAACCTGTGTGCGCATTGCTTACCCCCATGTAAACGGGCTTAAACTCACTTTCTAGTGCTTAAATATGCTTACTGGTGCTTTTTTCATTATGACACTGACACCTCACCTGTGCATTTAATGCAGTACTCCAGTTCACAAATATATGTTTTTTAGTGTGTTATGCAACAAAAATATTGGTCATAACATGCTTTGCCATGGAAAATGGAATGTGATGCAGTGGGACTCGAACCGGAAATGCCTGCTCGTAAGGTGAATGCTCTGCCAACTACACTATTGCTCTGCTATTTCATTTGCATATATCTTCCTTGTTATCCTCTTCAGCCATTTAAGCTAAGCGACCTACAGTTAGCTTTAATCGGATTTTAAAAGAAAAAAGAAAAAGTGTTTGTTCATTTAATTGTATTTGCTATTGTTGTTGTACACGTGGGGCATAGCCGGCCTTAGGCATAGGCCAACTAGGCGGCCGCCTAGGGCGCCACTGTAGCAGGGGCACTTTTTCAGTGTTTATTTGGTGTATATAGACCAGGATGGGGGCACTGGGTGGTGTGGTTGGGGGCGCCATAGAGCCCTTTTGCCTAGGGTGCCAGTTGATCTAAGGCCGCTCCTGCGTGGGGGAATGTTGCTGGGGATATGCGGACACCTATGAGCAGTCTTGCTCATTTCTTAGGCCTTTCTGCAGTTCTCCATTGCAGGGGCATGTATATTCTGAGAGCTCTGCTCTCAGACATGCCCCCTGCACCCTTACATGCTCCATGTAAGATTACGAGCTCAGGCGACGCACCTCATTAATATGCATGGCGCGCTGCTGTCCTGCTCCTAAATGGCTGCTTCCATGCAGGACTAAGCTAGTCCTGCATGGAAGATTAGTAAATCGGGGAGATAGTCTTTTAAAATCCAAAAAGTTATTGGTGTCCAAATTTGTATAAGTTTCTATTATAAATTTGTTATTATTTATTAGTATATCTTCATGTATTGATTTCAACAGGAAGCATAAGAGGGGTCAAGCCATTGAAGTATTACTGTAATAATTACAGATTTAGAATATAAGTCAATACTAGGAAAACCAATGCCTCCCTTCTTTCAAATTTTAATGTGCCAGTCTAGGGAGATTCTTGCTTTTTTTGGGATACCATAAGAACTTTAGTAAAATAGAGTTAATTTTTTTAAATAAAGTTATCATAAAACTTTTTAATTAACTTTATAAAATCAGTGAAAAAGTTATATTCACTTAGTACTCTAAACAAGTATGACCAAGTCACAGAGTCAAAAGCTTTATCCATATCTAAGCTTATCGTGGATAACTCTTTTTTTATTTTTGTTTGTCATATCAATCAAAGAAAAAGAATCATTATATTATCTTGAACTTTCCTATTAACTATAAACCCAGCATGATCTTCTTTTACTAAACCAATGAGCATTTGATTTAATCTTTTTGCTAATATACACATGAAAATCTTGTAGTTTACATTTTGAAGTGATACGGGTAGGTAAGGACATAGAGCAGGGTCCTTATCTGATTTAAAAATGGGTGTAATAAGATAATATCTCCATGATGGGGGAATATTAGATGTACTCTTAACTTCTTCAAAAGCATTTAATCATGTTTTAAATGTTATCAGGTAAAAATGTATATAGCTCAGGAATTATCCCATCCATACCTGGTGCTTTATTAGTTTTTAGATTATTAATTTGGTCTTTTAATTCTTTAAAGGAAATAGACTTATCAGTCTTGCTTTTCTGTTCTTTTGATAGTTTATTATATATTTTTTTAAACTATCCAATAAGTTGCTGTTATTCAGGTTTGACTTGTTTTATTTCTTCATAATATTTGCTAAAATATTTTAATATATCTTTCAGATCCATAGCTTTAATACACATATTCCTTTCTTTATAAATAATCTCCTTGATATGGTTTATTTTATTCATGTTTTTTTATTTAATAGCTATTCTATGAAGACTCTTGGGGTTTATTGAATATGACTGTAATTTATTTTTTTCTAGATTAATGGAAATCTTGTGATGTAAGATTTATATGTATTTCTGATTTAGATGTTTAACCTGTGTGCTTGCTGCTTTATCATTGGATTTAAGGTTTAATTTTAATTTATCAATTTCATCTCAGAGAGCATTTAACTCTTTATCCCATTCCTTTGTTTTACAAATATACCAGTTCTTTACTTTACCATATAAGTAAGCTTTTAACGTGTCTCATAGTATGTCATCAATGACCTCACCATTATTGTTAAATTCCATAAATTGATTTATGTCCTTTAATAACCATTCATTAAATCCTTTTATTTCAGTTATATATGCGGGGAGTCTTTGGCAAGAAATTAAATTGTTTGGACTTAAAGTTAATTTAAATGTAATAGCATCGTGGTCAGATAAGGAACATTAAACTATTAGTACCCCCCTATATTTTGGAGTATAATGCATTGGATACCAATACACTATCAATATTTGTTTGAGTCCAAATCTAAAAGAATAGTGAATATATTTTAAAGAACCATCAAGTTTTAAATCTGATATATCTGTCATATACATTGTATTAATACAATTATTTAAATGTTTCACTACTGAAGATAGCCTGATTTGTTTAACATTTGTAATCTCTTTGTATGATAGGATGCAGTTAAAATCACCAGTTATCAACATTTCTCCATTGGAGTATAGTGTTACAATATCTAAGTACTTTTTAACTGTTTAAGAACCAATCCTAGGGATCCATTAGGTATTTATAAGAGTATACTATTTTTTATCAATTTCTATTACCACCAATCTCAGCATACTATTCTTGTCAGAATAGGAATCCACTATTTTAGGCAAACCTGACATTTTTTTCCAGAGAATAAGAACACCTCTTCTTTTTTAATCAAACTGAGACAATTAAAACTGAATAATCTTTTAACAACAATTTATTTAAATCTTTAGTCAATAAATGAGTTTCCTGTAGAAAAACAATGTCTGCTTTATGTAGAGTTAAATACTTATTTAAGTTGCCCCCTCTTTAAAAGATTATTTAACCCATTTATATTTAATGAAAGGCATTGATATGCTGCCTTCTATTGGAGCAATGGTTATAGAAACTACTATGAAATGGTTTAGTGCATTAAGCATTACACTAACACAATAACAACTTGTTATGGACAAACGCAATAAGGATGATGTGAAAAATTCAGAATTAAAAACATTTTTAACCTCCAACATGGAATAAAGTATTCAAGGCTTGATGAAACGTTCATACAAGCTGCTTACTAAAGAAACCATAACACAAAAAAGGTTAGTTTGCTGTTATTTTTTGTATTTCTGTATTGCCTTTCTATATTTTGAATACTGTAGTTTGTTTTCTTTACCTTGTGTTTTGCTTGCATTCTGTTTAACAGCATATTAAAACTTCAAACGAGACCACAGCTCTCTCTGTTCTGAGTCAGGCAGAATTTTTCCCCTCCCTCCCACCCATTTAAGTTGTCTTGTTAAATACCACTGTCTTTCTAGTTGCCCGCCTCTTATGTTAATCTGACCATATATCTCATTTCTCTCTACTTTCACTGGCTTATGTGAGTAATCACAAAACCATCACTTTTGAAATCCCAGCCCTTGAATTATTTAAATTTATTGGCCATCCTACAGTATTTCATAGTACCAAAATACAAAAGTAACCACCCCTTTCAGTCCATCTTGCTGTTTTAAAAATAGTAACTCTCCACTAAACCTTAACTTTTAAACAGGTAAAACTCAAGTTACCTACTTTCATATCTAACTTCTCTAGTGCACACTGCAGAGTGCATTCTTTTCAATCTTACCTTTAAGCATCCCTGTTACTAGCACTTTCTCTAATACCTAAAAGATCATCTCTACTTGACTCCAAGTAGACTTTTCTCTATCTGTTAAACCTAGCACTTGCTCCTACAGTACTTATTACCTTGATACGGCACTCTTATAGATAGCACCCCAAAAGGCAAACCCCCATTTCTCGGTCACTCCGTCCCCGGAATCTCTTTTAAAGTTTTTGTCTAGTCCTTCTAGCATGTCGAGGGATCAGTTGCTAGTGTCCTCTCCTGCTCAGCTGGTGAACCTGGGAATATTGAGGCAATGTTACAATTGCCTCATGTACACAGACAACCCTCTCCTCCTCCCACAAAACACAAATACATGCGAGAGATGCAACTATACGGCCAAACTGGAGGCTGAGCTCTCTCAACATAGGACTGGCAAGACCAGTCAGGAGGAGAAGGTTACCACACACACTATAGACCCAGTCTCACATAGTACCATCACAACCTCAAATCATACACATAAACACACAAAGACATACTCGGCGGCTCTGATCAAAAATCTACCAAAACAGCAGAGGCCACCAAAGCAGACACCCAAACAACCACCACCTCAGAACACAACACCTGCAACACATAGACCTCACAGTCAGAGTGTCAAACAGTCACAGCCCTTAAGGCCAAACACAATGCCAGACACACTAGTCATTGGTGACTCCATAGTCAGACACACTGACGTACCGCTCACCAGACTGAGTAAGGAGAAGGTCACAGTAAGCTGCCTGTCGGGCGCTAGAATCCGCCACATAACGCAAGCACTCAGGTCTCTCAACAGCAGGTACAAATATGACTCAGTCATTGTCCACGCTGGTGTAAACGACCTGAGACGCACCTCCTTGGACTACATGAAAAGAGACATTGAGGAGCTCTCTGATTATGTAGCCCAGGTAGGTATGACCCTGACCTTGAGCAGTATCCTACCTTCACCAAGAATGATGCCACAATACAGAGATAAGATGATCAGCTTTAACAATTGGCTTAAACTCTGGTGTCATTCAAAGGGGATCCAATGTCTGTCTGCCTGGGATGACATGCTGGACAAGCCACGCTGCTTACAAGGGACGGCTTGCACCTGTCACCCTGGGATTCGGATATTGGCAAAGGCTCTTGCCACCCCATAGTGCCTTTTTAGGCAAGGCTCAAATTCTAAACCTACCACCCTAGAACACAAAAAGGAAAAAAACTAAGGGTAATGCTGCTCAATGCCAGAAGTCTAAATCTCAAAATGCACGACTCGAGGCCCTTCTCAGTATGGAGAACATCGATGTCTGTG
The DNA here is from genome assembly GCF_019279795.1 of Protopterus annectens. Taxonomy (NCBI): domain Eukaryota; kingdom Metazoa; phylum Chordata; order Ceratodontiformes; family Protopteridae; genus Protopterus; species Protopterus annectens. Next base: position 1,411,994,762 of record NC_056725.1, read on the forward strand.
CAGTGACAGAAACCTGGTTCAAGGCTCCTGAGAGCACCCCAGCACTATCAGGTTTTACCTCTTATCATGCGTTCCGCCCCAAAATCCGGACAATACCAAGAAAGGAGGGGTATCCATATTCATCAAAGACACCCACACCTCAAGACTGGTGGCAACGCACAATGCATCGGAGACCATCCAGGTGCAATTAACCATAGGCAAGACTGCTCTGCAAATTGTAGCATGTTACAGGCCACCCTCACAAACTCAGGAACCTCACATGGCCTTCCTGAAAACACTAGAGGGATAAATGTATCACCAAACACCATCATACTAGGTGACTTCAATTACCCTAATATAGACTGGGAACACTACTCAAGCCCAAACACCCTAGCCCAAAAGTTCCTGGAATTCATAAACTCAAATGCCATGGAACAACTAGTCACCATCCCCACAAGAGGAGAAAACATACTTGATCTCATCATCACGAACATGGGAGCACAATGTTCAACACCGAAGTATACCCCTCACTGGTGAGATCAGATCACAAACTAATCTTGCTGGAGGTCCTCATCCCACCCCCACCTGAAATAAAAAGACCACAGTAAAGAACTTCTCGAAGCCGTCTTCACACTTCTAAAGACTAGTGTGGTCTCCTTTAAGGCCCCGAGCCGACGGAAAACAGTACTCAAGCCGCTGAATCACTTACAACTGCCTTCTACCAGCACCTGCAGGACTGCATGGATAAGGCAATCCCAAGCAAAACAAAGACTCTTTGTACCAAGGCAAGCGTCCACTCTGGTGGACCCCAGCCATAAACAAACTCTACAACAAAAGGAGGAAGCTACTACAAGATAGAGCAAAATCCTTAAAAGGTAAGACACCCTTGATCACTATAAGTAAAAAACTAAGAGCTCTCATAAAATCATCCAAAGCAAATTTTGAGAGAAAAATAGCTAAAGACTCAAAAGACAATCATAAGGCCTTCTTTAGCTATGTTAGAAACCTGGGAGGAAACTCCCAGATATGCTCAGAACTAGTTCAAAATGATGTGAAGATTACTGATCCTACAGACATTGCCAACATACTGGCTGACAGGTTCAGTGCAAACTTCTCCCCCCCCCAAAAGGAGAGATATCTATACCAAGCGATTGCAGCCCCCCAAACATCTCCAACACCCAAGTGAGAACTGCTCTCTCCAAAGCAAAAACACAGCATCCATGGGACCTGATGGTGTCCCCGGCTGTGTGCTCCACGAACTCAACGAGGAATTAAACCCACAGCTAGGACAGCTGTTTAATCATAGTCTTACCTCTGGATACGTACCCAGGGAGTGGCGCACTGCAACTGTGGTCCCACTTCACAAAGGCGGTGCCTCCACCGACCCTGGAAATTACCGCGCCATTAGCTTGACAAGCCTTATCTGCAAAGCCATGGAGAGGATCATAATGGAGCTGATAAATAAAGACATAGGAATTTGCAGACTTTGGATCCATCCCAGTTTGGCTTTGTCAAAGGCAGATCATGCCTTCTAAACTTGGTTGACTTTTTGAAACAGTCACCAAAGCCATTGATGAGGGAAAGGCAGTCCATACAGCCTACCTCGATCTGGCGAAGGCCTTTGATACAATACCCCACTCGGGTATCATTGAAAAACTCATCAGCTTAAATGTTAACCCATACATCACAAGATGGGTTGCAAACTGGCTGAGTGACAGAACCCACAGGGTCAGAGTTGCTGGCGCCATGTCAGACTCAAAGCCTGTCACAAGTGGTGTACCACAGGGCTCAGTCCTGGGCCCACTCTTGTTTGGCATCTACTTTTCCAAGTACAAGCAAACACAGGAGGGTTATGGCTGACAAAGTTTGCAGATGACTGCAAACTGGGCTCCATAGTAGAAAACACATCTGACACAGATATCCTTCAGAAGGGTCTCACAGAAATGGATAACTGGTGCCAGAGCCATGGCCTAAAGTTAAATGCCAAAAAATGCATAGTCATACCCTTCGGGAAAAACAAGGTTACCCCTAGCTACCAAATAGGTGGCAATCCACTGAGTACAGAAAAAGTTATCAGGGACCTGGGGACCCAGGTTGATAGTAGTCTGTCATTCGACACCCATGTAGCTAAAGTAGTTAGGAAGACCTTCTACATTGCCCACCTTATCATGAAGGGATTCTCATCTAGATCAAGGGAGGTCATAGTCTCCCTATACTCATCACTCATCAGACCAATGATTGAGTACAATGCCCCATTCGGAATGTATCTGACCCGACACTTGCAGCAGCTGGAGAGGCCACAAAGTTCCTCACCAAAAGGATAAAGGGTCTCAAACATCTGTCCTATGCTGCCCGACTGAAAGAACTCCAGCTCTATTCAGTCGCCACCGCTTGCTCAGAGGTGAACTTTGCCTAACATACAAGGCCAGGTCAAACCCAGATTTGATGAATATGCTTCACCTCAAAAATCTAGATCCGTCAGAGCCACAAGGGCGGGAGACTTAAACCTCGACACGGCTATTAATAGGACGTGCTGGAGGGATAGATTCATCACCCAAAGACTCCCTATGCTGTGGAATAAAATCCTGGTATATGTGAGGCAGAGCACCTCGCTGGCCTTGTTCAAGAGAAATCTTGACCAATGGATGGGAGATCGCAGATATACCCCAGGGATTACCTCAGTGTCACTGCTCAACAGAGGCACAGCAAAATAATGGGTATAGTTCCCCATACTAAAGGGGTGGCGTAAGCCACAAAACTATGGGCTAGGCTTGTAAATGCCCTCGGGCAGATAGCCTAGTATGAACCTATGAACCTATGAAACTATGAACAACCAATCACATTGTTGCTACTACTTCTATATACATAAATTGAAAATTTCTAAATAAATATTTTACACTTTTTAAAAAGATGTTAAATTACTAGAACCAAACAAAAGAACTACATAAGAAGGTTGATATATTATAAGACCTATCAAATAGAAGAATGTTAAATAACTATTCATTTATAATAATTAGCATTAATTATACATACTATTTATTTATATATTAATTATCATATTGAAGTTATGCTCAGACCATTCTTAATACTTAAAATAGTTATATGAATAAAGAAACTCTGTGTTATGAGTAAATAATCCCCTGGATTCTTCAAGCCCTGCACGGCGTGCAGGACTAGTGCAGGAGCTCCAGCAGGCAATATGTCTGCAGTGCGATCCAGGAGCAACCTGTAGGGGTGTGCATGAGTGCTCCTGCACTAGTCCTGCATGGACTTAGCCCCTGTATGCAAATTACCCCATTTGCAGGAGAAATCCATGCAACTGAGGTGAATTTGCGATCCAGGGAGCTGGAAACCGGCCGTGCAGGACTAGTGTAATCTGCAGAAATGTACTCCGGCAATAACGGAAGGCCACTGGCATGGAAAACACTTGCAAAAAAAAATAAGAAAAAATACCTTAAATAAGCATTCTAACCAAAATCACTATTCTGCCATTATACTCAATGTCAGGCAGAAGACAACATGGCCAGAGAATAGTGGTTGCTAAGGGGGGAGTCTTAGTGTGGGACATGTAACTATGCATTAGCAGGCAATCCTATGCAAATGAGGGGAATGATAGTGAATCCCGGATTTCCCCTGCATGTTAGGCAGCTCACAACATTGTAAGAGCAGGAATAGCTTAGTGCAAGCCTAGGAGTTAGCTGACATCATAGGGGTATGTCAGGCATACTGTAAGTGGATTGGAGCCCTGTGGCTTGGGTTTGCTCCTAGCTTAGCACAGCTAAGCAAGGAGGTGTGTCTGAGGTTGCCTAGTACTCTTTACATTGCCTAAGTGGGTTTTAAAGGAAAAAAAAAGTAAACCAGGAAATAGCAGCTCTCTGCACATTTGAGCACTGTGTTAATGCTGCGCGCCCCTGGGCTTAAACAGGAAGGTAATGGGAAAGGAAAACAGCAGTAGGAAGGTAATCTAGGAGAACTAGCATAGCTGGCAGGTGAAATGTATCAGAATCAGCCAATTACACTGGCAGCAGACCAGACCAGCCCAGAACACTACTATAAACCATGCAAACACTTTTCCCTCTGGTTTTTCCCATACTCTACACCACCGGTGTATACAAGTAGGGAAGTTTTAACAAACAAAACAACAAAATGATAGTGGCTGCAATTACTATCATACAACATGTGGAAGAGGCTGAGGGTGGTGAGGATGTGAATGCTGTACACCAACCCACAGTGAGGAGACAGAGAAGAGTGTACAGACCCAGAGTAGCCTACCAGGGGCTACATGAGCTGGAGATAGTGGAGTGCTATAGGATGGACAGGGACTTCTTACAGCAAATTGTTGAGCTGTGCCAGCCACACCTGACACACAGAACTAACAGAGGGGAACCCATCCCAGTGGATACCAAGGTATGTGTAGGCCTAAGAATACTAGCTACAGGCACCTTCAAAAGGCCAACTGGAGATATGATGGGGATCTCACAGGCATCAGCATCCAGGGTACTCCACCAGTTCCTGGATGCCATGTCAACACATGCCGGTGAGCACGTACATTTCCCCAACACCCGTGAGGCTTTGGCCAGCAATATGCAACTGTTCCACCAAATAGCAATATACACTGAGGTAGTGGATGCTATAGACTGCACGCACATATGCATCAAAGCACCATGCGGTGAGCAGGGTAGGATCAACATCAACTGCAAGGGCTTCCCCTCCATCAACTGCCAGGACGTGTGTGATGCCCAGGGCATAATAATGAATGTGTGTGCTGGCTGCCCTGAAAGCTATCACGATTCCCACATCTGGCATCTGACACAGCTGTACTAGAGATTTGCCAATGGGGACTTCCCTTATGGTCACCTAGTGGGGGATGCTGGTTATGCACTGGAGCCGTGTCTGATGACACCCATTAGAAATACACACACACACCCGAACAAGAACTCCATAATGAGGCACATGCACAGACCAGAATTATAATAGAGCATGTTTTTGGCATGCTCAAGTCATGGTTCCAGTGCCTGGAGACATCTGGTCGAGCCTTGCAGTACTCACTAGCTACATGTACACAAATTGCCATTGTATGTGCCATGATACACAATATGATCCTGCAGAAACAGCTGCAGCAGAAACAGCATGGGGCAGGGCCACACAGCCCCCCACCATTGCCAAAGCCTGCACAGGCACAGAGCGACTTAGAGGAGGAATAACCTGAGCCTGCCTCAGTAGGCCGAAGGAGGCATGCCCAGTATGCCCTGGCCTTGGCAAAGAGGCAACGCATAGCACATACACTGACACAGGAGGGACCCAGGGAATGACACATCTCTTTGCCTCATACATACAGTAAAAGGGATGCCAAACATGACACTACCTGTGCTCAGCCATGTGTAGGGGGTGTACTATGTGCATCCAACATAGGCAGCCCGGCAGCACCAACCTCAATACTGGGACACCCACAAGGTAAGTCACTCAAACTACCAATTGCCGAATGGAGTAGAATGTGTTGTTACCTGTATCTATGGTATGGATGTGATCATGCAAGGGACTGGGGTGGCTGAATGGTATGCCAGCAGATAGTAGACACCTATATTGGCACCATGAGATCTGTAACAAATACTGGTGTCACCATAGTAGCCAGTACTACACAGGGCGACAAAACCCACTGCAGGAAACGTGCTGGGCCACATGTGTGTCCATATGACTCACACATGCCAGTCAGGGAGGTTCACATACCCAACAACAGTCTCAGCCAGCAGGACAAGTGTAGACAAATACAAACAAAGGCTATATGCCTATAGATAACCTCCCCCCAGGCCTACACATACAGACTACAGCAGGTCGGGCAGTGGGATGTTAGTTTTGAAAGAAAGTTAGTCAGAAACTAATATGTAGGTCAATCAAAGCTAAGACCAGTAGTACACTGATATGCTTCTAGTCAGCATGATAGGTTAGAATACAGAATGAAATGGAGTACCTAACATACCAGTACAGTCATAGCAAATGTGTGCAAGTATCAGGTGTGCCCCCACATCCTATGTAGAAATGTAGAAATAGTCAGGTGTGCCCCCAATCCTGTGAAGAAATGTATAAATAGTCAGGTGTGCCCCCCAATCCTGTGTAGAAATGTAGTAACAGTCAGGGGTGCCCCCCCCCCAATCCTGTGTAGGAATGTATAAACAGTCAGGTGTGCTCCACCAACCCAACTTAGAAATGTAGTAACAGTCAGATGTGCCCCCAAACCTATTTAGAAATGTAGTAATGGTTTAGTGTGCCCCCCAATCCGATGTACACACTTAGTAACAGTCAGGTGTGCCACCCCACAACCCTATGTAGAAATGTAGTAACATGTATGTGTAGGTATAGTAACAGTGGAGCACAGATACCCAGAGGTGGCCAAGGTAGCAGGATAGGTTGTAACACTTGCACAATATACATGTATGTGCTCATAGGTTCATAGGTTCATAGGTTGGTACTAGGCTATCAGCCCTAGGGCCTATACAAGCCTAGCCATAACAATTCCCTGGCTATTTCTTCCCACATTATTTACTTTCCTGGACCCCTGTCTAGCAGGGCGACTGACGTGATCCCTGGGGTGAATTTCCTTTCTCCCATCCAATCGTCAAGGTTCCTCTTGAAGAGGTCCAAAGAGGCACTCTGCTTGACATGTATGGGCAATCTATTCCAGAGTCTGGGGAGTCTCTGGGTCAGGAACCTATCCCTCCAGCATGTTTTGTTTATTGTGATGACAAGGTTTAGATCCCTGGAGCATGTAGCTCTGAGGGATTGGGATTTCTTTAAGTGTAGCATGTCCAACAGCTCTGGGTTTGACATGGCCTTGTATGTTAAGCAGAGATCGCCTCTGAGTAGACGATATGCGACAGAGTATAGCTGGAGTTTTTTAAGGCGGTCAGCGTAGGGCATCTGCTTTAGGCCTGTGATTCTTTTAGTGAGGTATTTTTGAGGCCTTTCCAGTTGTTGCAGATGTCTTGAGAGGTACATACCAAATGGGACGTTGTATTCTATAATGGGTCTAATGAGGGATGAGTACAGTAGGACAATGACCTCCTTTTTTCTGGATGAAAAGCCCTTCCTGATGAGGTGTGCCACACAGAAGGATTTCCTGACTGTTGTGGCGATGTGGTTATCGAAGGTGAGACCACTGTCCACCTGTGTCCCTAAGTCTCTTATCACACTTTCTGTGTTTAGTGTACTGCCACCTATATGGTAATTCATGGATACATGTTTTTTCCCAAAGGGGATAACAATACATTTCTTGGCATTGAGCTTGAGCCCATGGCTCTGGCACCAAGCATCTGTTTCTCTAAGGCCCTTTTGTAGAGTATCCACATCATTTGGGGATTCAATAATGGCTCCCAGTTTGCAGTCATCTGCAAACTTTGTTAGCCAGAGTCCCTTAGTGTTGACCTGTACTTCAGAGAAGTAGATGCCAAACAAGAGCGACCTCAGGACTGAACCCTGAGTTACTCCACTTGTCACTTGTCTGGAGCTGGATTTGGAGTCAGCTACTTTTACAGTGTGGGTTCTATCGGTAAGCCATTTAGCAACCCATTGGGTGACATAGGGATTAATGCCCAACTTAGTAAGTTTATCTATGATTCCAGAGTGGGGATGGTGTCAAAGGCCTTGGCAAGGTCTAGATAGGCTGTGTGGACCACCTTACCCTTGTCCATGGCTCTGGAGACTGATTTAAAGAAGTCAATCAGGTTCAGGAGACAAGATCGGCCCTTCACAAACCCAAACTGTGTGGGGTCCAGTGTTTGAAGGTTTCCAATGTCTTTGTTTATAAGTTCCATGATAATACGCTCCATGGCCTTGCAGATAAGGCTTGTCAGACTGATGGGACGGTAGTTTCCAGGATCCAAGGTGGATCCCCCTTGTGGATTGGGATAACTGTAGCTCTGCACCACTCAGTGGGCACGAAACCTGAGGTGAGGCTATGATTAAACATGACACTTAGGTGATATGTGCCAGTTCATATTGTAGTTCATGTAGTACACAGCCCGGGATGTCATCTGGTCCCATGGATGCTGTATTCTTGGCTTTAGAGAGTGCGTTTTGTACCTGTGTGGCCGTTATTACTGGAATTTGGCAATCTTCTGGTATTGAGATGGGCCATTTAGGGGGTGAGAGGGGGGTGAAGTTGGCACTGAATCGATCTGCCAGGATATTGGCAATATCCTTGGGATCAGTATATTTAATGCCATTCTGTTTTAGCTCAGAGCAGATCTGAGCATTGACATTTAGATTCTTGACATAGTTATAGAATGCTTTGTGGTTGTCTTTGGAATCTTTGGCAATTTTATTTTCGTAACTAGCTTTGGAGGATTTTATGAGGCATCTCAGTTTCTTACTGAGGCTAGTAAGGGAGTTTTTTGCATCCTGGAATTTTCCTCTTTTCTGCAAAAGTTTCTTCCTTTTGTTGTAAAGTTTGTTTATGGCAGGGGACCACCAGATTGGCTTCCTTTTTTTGGATGAGAGCATTTTGGTTCTATTTGGGATGGCACGATTCATGCATGAGTGGATGTGCTCGTACAGTGCCTTAGTGTAGGATTCAGCAGTTGAACTTTCAGTTCCCGTCTGCATGGGTGTCATGAAGTTTGTCACTTCTGACTTGAATAGCATGAAGTTGGCTTTGGAGAAGTTTTTTATGGTGGTTTCTTTACTGGGGGGTGGGGGTGGGATGTAGATGTTAAGGGTGATTAGCTTATGGTCAGACCTGACTAACGAGGGGGTGACCATAGGTATGGAGCATTGATTTCCCATGTTGGTAATCACCAGGTCTAGGATATTGGAGCCCCTGGTGGGACTATGGATTAGTTGATCCAGGGCGTTGGAATTTATGAATTCCAAGAACCGTTGCGCAAAAGTGTTGGGACATGACTAGTTTTCCCAGTTAATGGCAGGGTAGTTAAAATCACCCAGTATTAGGGTGTTTGGTTCTATCTTAATATTTTCCAGTATGTTTAGAAAGGTGTAGTGAGAATCTTGGGGTATGGTGGGGGATCTGTAGCAAGCTACAATTTGGATTGCAGTCTTACCTAGTGTTAGTTGCACTTGGAGAATTTCAGACAAATTGTGTTGGCCAACTAGCCTGGTGGTGTGAATATCCTTGGTGAATATTGACACTCCTCCACCTTTAGTGTTTCGGTCCTGGTTTGGTGGCCGAAAAGTGTGGTAAGAGTTGTAGCCTGGTATTGCAAGGGTGCTCTCTGGAGCCTTGAACCAGGTCTCAGTTACTGCACAGATATCGATGTTCTCCATTTTTAGGAGTGCCTCGAGAGAGTGCATTTTGAGGTTTAGACTTCTAGCATTGAGTAGCATTACCTTCAGATTTTGCATGCTTATACTTGTTACGGTGGTGGTTTTGTCCTTTGAAGTTTGCCTAAAAAAGGCACTATAGGGGTGGCAAGAGCCTTAGCCAGTAACCTGAATCCCAGGGGCGACAGGTGCAGACCATCTCTGGCAAAGCATTGTGGTCTGTCAATCATGTCATCCCAGGCAGGCAGATACTGGATCCCCTTTGAATGACACCATAAGCTTAGCCAATTGTTGAAGTCAATCATTTTATCCTTATATTGTGGTATCATTCTGGGCGAAGGCAGGATGCTACTCAAGGCTAGGGTCATACCCGCCTGGGCCACATGATCCGAGAGCTCTTCCATGTCTCTTTTCATTTAGTCCAGGGAGGTACGTCTCAAGTCATTCACTCCAACATGGACAATGACAGAGTCATATTTGTACTTGTTGTGGAGTGACTTGAGTGCATGCGTTATGTGGCGGATCCTGGCACCCGACAGGCAGCTGACTGTAATTTTCTCCTTATTCAACCTGGTGAGAGGGACATCAGTGTGCCAGACTATAGAGTCACCTATGACTAAAGTGTTAGGTACATTCTCTTGCCTTAGGGGCTGTTGCTGGGTGGCACACTGGTGTTGTGAACTATGTGGCACATTGGTTGTGATTGGTGTTTGTTTGCATTTTAGCTTCAGAGGTCTTTGTTGCTTGGGCAGGTTACAGTTAAGGGCCTCTGCATATGTGGATTTAGTGTTGCTATATGTGGGTGTTGGTGGTGCAGGTTTAGAAGGGCTATGTGTTGCTTGATGTGTAGTGTGGGTGTTAACCTTCTCCTCTTGACTGTTTAGCACAATCTTGGGTGGAGAGAGCTTTGCTTCCATTTTGGCTATGTAAGTGCATCTCTCACAGGTTGTAGTGTTGGGTGGTAGGAGGAGAGGGTTGTCTGTGTACATGAGGCAATTGCTGCATTGCCCCAGTATGCCCATATTCACCAGGTGGACAGGAGAAATCACCGGAAGCTGACCCTTGGACATGCCTGGTTTGGGGCTTTTTTTTCTTTGTAAAGTATAGGAGCTGTTTCCTTAGCAAGGTACTTTGCAATTATAGGCTGTTTAGTGCCTACTATTAATTTCTCCTTATTAACAAGGAGAGTTCAGTGTTTGTATGAGTTTAAGGCTTCCTAGTGCTTTCCAGCAGGTATTAGAGAAAGTGCTAGTCACAGGGATGCTTAAAGGTAAGATTGAAAAGAATGCACTCTGCAGTGTGCACTAGAGAAGTTAGATGTGAAAGTAGGTAACTTGAGTTTTACCTGTTTAAAAAGTTAAGGTTTAGTGGAGAGTTACTATTTTTAAAACAGCAAGATGGATTGAAAGGGGTGGTCACTTTTGTATTTTGGTACTATGAAATACTGTAGGATGGCCAATAAATTTAAATAATTGAAGGGGTGGGATTTCAAAAGTGATGGTTTTGTGATTACTCACATAAGCCAGTGAAAGTAGAGAGAAATGAGATATATGGTCAGATTAACATAAGAGGTGGGCAACTAGAAAGACAGTGGTATTTCAAAATATAGAAAGGCAATACAGTAATACAAAAAATAAAAGCAAACTAACCTTTCCTTCACAGCAAAGTGTAGCAGAGTCTGGATGAGCCTTTCTGGTAAAGCTCTGAAATGTTTTAGTTTACTCCTTAAATAGAAATTTTAGTTCCTAGCTCCACCCCCTGTTAACAAGTGATTAACCTTAAGTGACCTCTTCTGTCTTATGAATGAGTCCTTAATTAATCAGTTCTTATTTCTGCCTGACTCAGAACAGAGAGAGCTGTGGACTCTTTTGAAGTTTTAATATGCTGTTAAAACAGAATGCAAGCAAAACGCAAGGTAAAGAAAACAAACTACAGTATTCAAAATATAGAAAGGCAATACAGTAATACAAGAAATAAAAGCAAACTAACCTTTCCTTCACAGCAAAGTGTAGCAGAGTCTGGATGAGCCTTTCTGGTAAAGCTGGTAAAGTGTGTGTTGGGTTGGTGTGTGTTTCATTTTGTGTGAGAGTGGTCAGTATGTATGCATGTTGAGATAAGACCTGGTGGCCATTGCCCACTACTGCTGATGACAGGGACAAGTCCTCACAACTGCAGTGCCAAAGACAATTCCCACCAGTATAACACATGCTAGCAGTAAGCCATTGTAAATGTATGGTGGTAATATGTGTCACCATCTGAAAGACTGACATGGCATGGCTGTTGGGCTAGATATACAAGCAGTATACAGGGTAAAATACCCCAGACATACAGTATATATTGTGTCACTGTGAAATGGAGACACCCTTGGAATTGTACATACAGGTATGCATCATATTATCTGGTCCTGTAGTAGGGGATACCGATGTTGTCTGCCCGAACACGTGCAGATCACAAAGTAGGTAGGACTGATGTATTGGGAAACAGCTGATGTACCTGCACATGCCAGCATAACTGGAATGCCCCATGCATTTCTGTGTGTCAGATGTAAGTAGTGTCCATTGCACACATGCACCTAGCTCATGCAATCACCACCCACATGTATCTCTCTGGTCGTATCCCTCCTGTGGGGAATGAGTACAATATGACCCCACCTGTATATGGCAATAGCGAAGGAATGCAGCATGCAGTGCAGGTGTCCCATGCAGGTGTGTTCCTAGCCATAGGTAGCACCCTGCCAGCATCCACACCACCTGATCAACACTGATAGAAGGTATTAGCATGAATACCTAGCACACCTACCCTGTCACCCCAGGGGAATATACTGTATGGCGGTCTGAGACTGTAAGACTAACAGAATGCAACAGCCTGTCACATCTGGCCCACAGCAACACCTAATGGCCCACAGGCCTCTGCCAAAGGCCTGTGTCTCACATGTACTGCCAATGCATGTTATGTCATGGACACCCAAATAACAACATAACACACTCCACATAAGCTGCATGCAAGGCCATGTGGACAAATCACAGTAACATGTGCACTGCATGAACTGTGGACCAACAGAAACACCCAGCTGTGATGGGGTGATAACCTTAGGAAAAGTATCAGAGAATGTATTCATAATGCATGGAAGAGGATAGAATAACAGTGGGAGCATGGGCAGCATGGAATGTGCAAGGTCCGACACAAAGCTGTGTGCACACACTATCCCTGGCTGCAAACACATAAATGGGTGGCTACATACCTGCCCGGACACTGCAATAGGGGTAATGTCCTGACTCATGGCCCCTGCCTCTGGGTAACCTGTGGGAATCTGTACAGCTCTGAGGTATTGTCACAGCAAGATAATGCCATACTGTCATGTCGATGGATGTACATGTGTGGGATCCTCTGCCAGCACTGTACCAAGGTGCTGAACTGGATACACAGACCCAGCAGCAAGTGTCTGCAACTCCCCCTCCAGTATGGCATACCTTACCATGAATATGTAGGCATCAGCCCACAATACTGGAGACAGCTGCAGTCACCCTTGTCCCCAAAGACATCACTGTGAGCAAGAATGTCCACCTGACAGTACATGAGGACAGAAAACATCATAGTGTATAACAGTACACATGTCTCAATATCTCTGCTAACAGCAGTACCATGCAGCTGAAGCAGCACAGACACAAATACCTACAGTACACACTATCCCCTGCACAGTTTGTCCCCATATTGCCAAATGATCAACGGATACCCTGCAGAAACAGTTTGCTACCTGTAGGTGTACAATACAAAGGACTGCACTGAAGTAAAAACTACCTGGAATTGATCCACGCATTCAATACAGAAGGGCATACTGGACATGCTCACACACTTAGAGAAATGAAGGCAATGTCAGACAACAACATACTGAAAGGTCATACTGAGCATGCTCACACACTTAAACAAATGAAGCCCATGTCTGCAAACAACAGTGGACCATACATATCTGGCAGTTGCAG